>NC_091144.1:36151261-36451261 GCF_041381155.1 Argopecten irradians
ATAGAAATAGTAACATTATTTCGTTCCGCATATAACATCACCCATTCCATAATATTACGTAACCTTGTTTACTATTGTGTGTACTTCCGGTTGTTCGAATACAGCATGGCGAGAACTAGAAGATGAGTGTTTGTTATGATTGAAACACGATATAAATCAAAGTGGTCAACATGGTGGCAGCGGCGGTAAGGTTGAAAACTTGATGAACAACACGCCCATGAATATTTTCGACATCTAGAGAAGTCTGTGTCGATAATTTTAAATCTCGATTTCACATAAATCGTGAACTGTTTAAAACCACGTGCTCGTACGATTCAGAATGGAGGCGGCACAACCACAAGTAACAATAAACACAAATCTGAGATTGCCCCCAGAGTTAAATCTCACATCAGGAAATATTTCTGAACATTTCAAGTCCTGGAAAAGGCAAGTACAAATATATTTACTCGCGAGTGGTACACAACAACTTCAAAACTCTGTACAAACAGCGACAATTATAAACTGTGGTGGAGAACGGTTGTTGAAAGTATATGACCATTTTGAGTGGAATGATGGAGAAGATAAGGATAACCCTGACCATGTTTTCCAAAAGATCGAACAATATTGTAATCCACGTAAGAATGAAGTGGCTGAGTCTCATAAATTCTGGACTTTGAAATACTTTGAACCATTCGACCAATTCCTTACCGAGTTGCGTATAAAAGCAGCATCATGTAATTTCCAGGAGGAGGATAGAATGCTAAGAGATAAAATTGTATTCAGTACTTCTGGAAAGGTTCAGCAGCTATTACTTAGAGATGATGATCTTGACTTGAGAAAGGCTGTGAAAATCTGTCAATCCTATGAGCAGGCAAACAAGCAAGCTCAGGAAATGAAGGAAGAAGGTGCAAAGGTTAACAAAGTAAACAAAGCACATGGAAAACAGAAGAAAATACAACACAACAAAACATCTGAAACTCGTCAACAGAAACAAAGCATGCCTAGTTATAGAAGTAATCTCAAACCATGTAAATTCTGTGGAACCAAGCATGAGTTTAAGAAACATTTGTGTCCGGCATGGGGTAAAACATGTAATGCATGTCATGGAAGGAACCATTTCCAAAACAAATGTAGAAAGGTAAATACTGTTGGAGCCCAGGCTGAAACTGACACATATTCTGACTCTGATAGTGATGAAGTTTGGTTAAATGCTGTCAGCAAGAATACTCCTGAAAGGAAAATAGTCACTGCACTGATGGAGGTCAATGAGTGCAAAATTAGATTTCAACTAGACAGTGCGGCTGAAGTCAACACTATCTGCAGAAAATTTGTGAAAAAGGATCAAGTACGAAAGAGCACTACAATGCTGCGGATGTTCAATGACACAAAAATGAAACCATGTGGAGAAACAGAACTATTAGTCAAAAATCTGAAGAATGGAGAAACCAAATTGGTTACTTTCGTGGTAGTCTCTAACAAGCTACAGTGTCTCCTTGGATTAAAAACTATACAGCAAATGGGTTTAATCACGGTGAATGATGAACGATTCATCGCAAAAGTCAAAACCAGCTCAACAATACTTGGTGACCTAGGGGAAGCAACACTTACTGTTGATCCTGACATTACACCTAAAGCACTACCTAGTCGCAAAATTCCTATAGCTTTGAAGGACGGTGTCAAAGCAGAACTGGATAACCTTGTGGAGAGAGGTGTACTAGCTCCGATAAGCACACCAACGAGATGGGTGAGCCAGATGGCGGTAGTTCACAAACCAAATGGAAAACTACGTATTTGTATTGATCCCCAGGCGCTGAATGCTGCATTACTTCGGGAACAGTACGCACTTCCAGTATTGGATGATATTCTACCCAAGTTACAGAAAGCCAAGATATTTAGTAAGCTTGATGTCAAAGAAGCTTTTTGGCACGTGCGCCTTGATGAAAAGTCAAGCGAACTGACAACAATGATAACACCATTTGGGAGATACCGATGGAAAAAGACTACCTTTCGGTCTTAAGGTTTCGAGCGAAATTTTCCAACGCAAGCTTACAGAAGCATTAGGCGATCTGGAAGGAACCTTCGCGTTAGCTGATGACATCATCGTAGCAGGATGTGGTGACACTGTCGATGATGCGAGGCGAGACAATGACCTGAAACTTGAAAAACTCTACAAGCGTTGTGATGACGTCAACATTGTACTGAATGACAGTAAAAAGGAAATCGGTTTGAGTGAAATTACCTTTCATGGTCACAAAATTACAAGTGAAGGTGTGAAGGCAGATGAAACAAAAGTGGAAGCGATTCTACATATGCCTAGTCCAACCGATGTCCCAGCTGTGAAGAGATTCTGTGGAATGGTTCAGTATATGGCAAAGTTCATTCCTAGTTTATCATCAAAACTAGACCCTCTCCGAGCACTTACGCGCAAAGATGCAGATTGGAACTGGACCTGTCAATGTGAAGACGCATTTAGAGAGGTGAAACAAATGCTGACTCAAACACCGGTGCTCGCATATTTCAACCCTGAAAAAAGAGCTAGTGCTACAAGTAGATAGTAGCAAGGATGGACTCGGAGCTGTATTGATGCAAGATGGACGCCCAATCGAGTATGCATCCAGAGCTTTAACCACAGCTGAAAGGAAATGGGCCCAAATTGAGAAAGAAGCATTATCTATCCTACATGGACTACAAAGATTTGACCAATATACCTATGGGAGAAAGGTTGTAGTGGTGAATGACCACAAACCATTGGAAACCATACTAAGGAAACCATTGTCGTCTGCTCCTCGTCGTCTTCAGGACATCATGATGAAGCTTCACAAATATGATATAGACTTTCGATTCTTAAAGGGAGAGAAACTAGTGATGCAGATACTCTTAGTAGAGCTTATGGCGTAAACGAACGTCCACGAGTAATGATGCTCAATGAAGACATTCCGAAGGAAAGGCTTGATGAGATACGAATCGAGACTTCGAAACATTTGAGTGAGCTACGAGACACTATTGAATCTGGATGGCCAAATTCTAAGGATGCCTGTCCTGACACATGTAAGCCTTTCTATGATGTCAGAGACACCCTCAGTGTATACGATGAACTGATAGTAAAAGGGGAAGCCATCGTCATTCCTCAATCATTGAGGACCGATATAAAAAGGCAATTACACAAGTCACACCTGGGTTACGACTCGATGCTCCGTCGGGCAAAGGAAACAGTATACTGGCCAGGTATCAGAGCCGACCTAAAACAAATGGCAGATTCTTGCGAGGCATGTCAAGAACTAAAACCCAGAAACTCAAATCATCTTCTGCAGCAACATGATGATGGAGGAAAACCCTGGAACAAAATTGGAATGGACCTATTTGAGATTAACCGTAGAACTTACCTGGTCTGCGTCGACTACTACACTAACTTTATTGAAGTTGACTATTTACCGAATACCACATCTTCACAGGTAATTAGTGTGCTTAGGAAGCAGTTTGCTCGTTTTGGCATCCCGAGCAAAATAATCTCAGATGGAGGACCTCAGTTTACCTCATCAGAATTTCACAATTTCACAAAGAAATGGGAAATCTGTCATACTTACTCCTCTCCGAATCATCAGAGAGCGAATGGCAAAGCAGAGTCAGCAGTCAAAATTATGAAACATATGATGATGAAGTGTAACAAGGACAAGACTGATCAGTATGAGGCACTCATGGAGCAAAGGAACACTCCTCGACAAGAAACAGGACAAAGTCCAGCACAAATGATGTTTGGGAGACAAACACAAACACTTGTGCCACATATAGATCGGAAACGCGAGTCAAAACTAAAGAAACGTGAACACAGACGTCAAACTATCAAGCGTTATCATGACAAAAGGGCTCGCGATCAGACACGTTTGAGAATCGGCCAGAACATCTATTTTGAAAGGAAATCTGGTGAACGTTGGATTCTGGGAAAGGTGATCAATGAACTTGGATCGCATACATACATCGTAAAATCTCAAGATGGTGGAACATACAGACGAAACAGATTACACATTCGTCCAACAAAAGTTGAAGCATACTGTCGCGATCAATCACCAATACGATTTTCTGAAAATTTGGCACCAGCGCCAACACCCATATCCAATCCAACAAAAGGTGCTGACATAACTACCTCACCTCAACCAAACAGTCAGCCTATAGCGGAAAACGATACAGGCAATCCGAAAGACAAGTCTACGGTTGAAGAAAACATCATAACAAGAGAAAAACCAATTCCAGCACCACGTCGTTCAGTCCGTCTACGCCAGGCACCTACATATCTCAAAGACTATGTTCGGCATTGATTTGTTTTTCAAAAACAACAAACTGTAAATACGTTCAATCCTGTTTATTTGAACTGTTATGAATTATTGAACGTTCGTGCTAGTATCATAGAACTCATTCGACGTTTTAGCTTAAATCAAAGTATTTTCATGAACACTTTAAATCAAAGTATTTTCATGGACACTTAAGTCAAAGTATTTTCACTTTTATTAATTCAATTGGAATTAGAGACATTATTCTAGTCAATCTATTAATCTAGTCAGTATCAATATCTGCTGGTAATATGTTTTTATTTTTTTTTTAAAGAAAAGGGGATGTTGATAATATAGAAATAGTAACATTATTTCGTTCCGCATATAACATCACCCATTCCATAATATTACGTAACCTTGTTTACTATTGTGTGTACTTCCGGTTGTTCGAATACAGCATGGCGAGAACTAGAAGATGAGTGTTTGTTATGATTGAAACACGATATAAATCAAAGTGGTCAACAGTGTTGTAACCTCATCTTAGACCATCGATGTGTATTGTCTTATGTTGTAATTGTTTTGAAGAAACTTTTTTATTTTTGTTTCGTAAAAGTAGTGGGCTATTCAACTTCAATGCATTACTTACAAGACTTACAAGAGAAATGTGTCGTGAAAATGTGTTGTGAAGATGTGTTGTGAAAATGTGTTGTGAAAAAATGTATTGTGAAAATGTGTTGTGAAAAATGTGTTGTGAAAATGTGTTGTGAAAAAATGTGTTGTTAAAATGTGTTGTGAAAAATGTGTTGTGAAAATATGTTGTGAAAAATGTGTTGTGAGAAGGAACGTGGATAATCTTCCTGATTGGATGGAGAATTTAGAGGCGGAGGGAAATAGATAGGGGTGTGACCAAGGTACAAATATGCTTTTTCATCTTTAAACTTTTTATCGTGGAATGTGAATTGATTTTTAAAACTAGTAGATATGGAATCACCTTTGTGAAATATATGTCCGACTTCGATGTGAAACCCATTGTCGCAATGACAGTGAGTTTGCTAATATAATTCCAGGCTAGAGTCACCACGCTGTTTGTTTGTTTGTTTGTTTGATTGATTTATTAACGTCCTATTAACAGCCAGGGTCATGTAAGGACGGCCTCCCTTGTATGCGGTTTGTGAAGTGAGAGGTGGGAGTTTTGGAAGACTGTGGTATGTTCGAGTTGTGTCTCCTTGTATAGTGGAACTTTTGCCCTTTTTATAGTGCTATATCACTGAAGCGTGCCGCCCTCTTCCTACAGCTTTCCATTACGCACTGACAAAGAAATGGAACGGTGTGGAAAGGGGCTCAGAAGGTATATCGGTGAATGTAAAAGAACATTTGTGTAAATTAGCACATAGAATATGTATGCAGTCAAAATTAGGTATCTACTTTATGTTAACAAAAAAATACGACTTATTTGATAAAAACACAATCTTATGTTCCGCCTATAAACCCCCAGAGAACTCTTCTTATTACAATGATAAGCAAGAGACGAATGGTACTGAGATGTTTGCCTTGGAGTTAAATGAGTTATCACCTCGATACAATGATGCTCTTAGCTGGCGGTTTGAACTCCCCGTGTAGGCGCGGAACTGGATTTCATCATTAACGATGAAACAAGATTCTACGATGCAGAACATGAAAATAATTGGTTTAACGAACACAGAACTTCCACAGGCAATGCTGTGGAAATTTAAGTGTACACTTGCTTAAGACAGATCAAAAGGTGATGAAAGTGGAAATCTTAATTTTCTTTCACTTAAGGAATGATTTTTATTGTTTGTTGTTTACTGATGTGTAAACTGCATTTTTGTACAGATATTTTAAATAACGCGCATACGCGCATTAGCGCGTCATTTAAAATATCTGTACAAAAAATGCAGTTTACACACAAGTAAAGAACAAACAATAACAATCATTCCTTATATTTACATTTCGACCGACCATTTCATTTCAATTAAGTGTTCATATGAAATAAAACTGTGTTTTAGCCGGTCAATGATGGAATCCCGGAACAGCTGGCTCAACTTGACGGGGAATGTTGTCAAATTCAGAGAGTACACAAAATATAGTTCCATAGGGATATAGACTAATGTAAAGGATTTGTGGAAGGGTATTAAACATTTTAACAAAACTTCGAGTGGTGACGTGACAAAAGTTGTGTATGCGTGTAACTTTATCAATTCATCACTAAACACTGAAATGGAAAATCAAAAGCATGATATAGATATTCCAATTTTAGACTAGGAAATCACATTTAATGAGATTAATAATGTAATTAAACAGTTATCAAATGGTAAAACTCCAAACCCAGACGACATTGTAAATGATTGTTTCCTACTTACATAGACTCTTCAACAAGAATGATTTGAAAGGTAATTTTCCAGACGCTTGCGGTGAAGTTGTCATTTTTCCCTTACACAAAAAGGGTCCCTTTTCTGACCTGAATAATTATCGGGGAATTTCCCTTTTGTTGACTATCGGTAAAATATTTACAAAGATTTTAAACAACAAGCTTATACAGTGGTGTTAAGAAGAGAATATTTTTAGTGCGAGTGTACTCGTACTATTATTTTCCCTGTCGGGTGTAGAGTCTGTGTACATCCGCTATGCGCAGATTCCAACTGCGCACGCGATACCGAAAGTCAGTGTCTAATAGCGTTTGATATATTTCGCCATGATTTAGTGACACCAAACTTTCAAAAACATATATTAAGATAAACTTGTCAGCGATAATCTACTATGAATTAACAACAATGACATTAATTACACTGTGCGAAACGCATCTGACCGACTTTGGAAACTTCCGGAACAATACAATGCAATTCAGGTTTATATAGTCAATAAAAGAAAGTGATGAAACGGATAACTTTTTGTACCGGCCACATATTTAAGTTATTTTACATCATCCTAGGTCCTAGGTGTACGTTGCACTATCGCTTACTAAACTCTGTGACCATAGACCGCATGTCCGCAGTTCTAATTAATATTTATAAAATAATTGTATAACACAGCTCTGCGTAAGAGAAACAGAATTTAAAAAATCACTTTATAAAAAAACCAGACTAAGTGTCTGAGCTCTTTATCTAATGTACCCCAGAAAGGCATTCAAGCATGACACAGGAAAGTCACCAAGTGCACAGAGACTGGATGGTGTTCTAGAGGACGACTTTTTTAAACAGCGAAACAAGTGTATCGTATCACTATCAATATGATAATAGACACTTTTATATAAGAAAGAACTTCAAAGTAATTTCAATTTTAAAGTTCTGATGAAGTAAAGGAAATTATTTATTACAATGCACCAAGGACGTAAACCATCTCCTTGCAATAGTCCCAAGGATAATGGCGTAAGTGATACGTACACCTGTTGCAGAGGATGATTTCATTGCGGAAATTAAGGTTAGGAAGTACATTGTATTTAGCGAGCACTTAATGTCTAACAGACATATTTCTAGTTTTGAAGAACAATTTGGGTACAGAAAAGTTTATGGTACAATTGACAGTATTTTACACTATCTGTCCTTGTACAGAAGTATGTATCAGGTCCGGGTCTATTATATTTATATTCACTTTTCAAAATCATTTGACATCGCGCAACACCATTTGTTAAAATATGTGCTTCTAAAGAATGGGATAAAATTGGAATTTTCATGGCTATTTCCACGATGTACAGCAAGCTTAAATCCAGTGTTAAAATTTACGATTTGTTATTGCCTGATTGTTTTAATTCCACTGTTGGAACCAGACAGGGATGTATGATAAGTCCACTTTTATTTATATTTTTCAGGCTGTGCCGGTATCTATGTAAAAGAGGCGTTTAGTAGTATTTCATTACTGATGTATGCAGATGATATCGTTGGTGTAGGCAGCACACTGACCGTAGGATATGAAAGCAAATTGATCGGGTAAGTAATTTCTGCGACAAATTTGGTGTGAGGGTTAATCTTGAAGAGACAAATATAATTGTTTTTAGAAGGGGAGGTAAGCTGAAAAACTTTGAAAAATGGATTACAGAGTGACATCATTAAAATTGTTTCCTTTTAAACAAACAATTTGTATTAACTTCACGCCAACTTTGTCGCGAGGATAAACTTGCAGAACTCTTTCTCAGCAAACAAAGAAAGGGATGAATATTTTACTGATATTTGCGAATAAGTCAAGGTTACATGTAATCGATGCAATGTTTGATTTGATGGAATTATTGCCCCCATTCTGTGCTATCGTAGTGAAATCTAGGGTTTTGTAGAAAGACGGATTATCGAACTTTTACTCTTGAGATATTTTATAGTACTCTGGATGTGGGAACAAGCACCTGTAATGTTGCGGTGTATGGAGAGTTATAGGGAGGCATCCTAAGTATTTTATTTACATGTACAATGTACTTAAGTATTGTCTTACATTGTAAGTATCAAGCCTGCCTTTGGGCCGGTTTCAAAAAGAGTGTTATTTAATGCTGTACATTGGTCCCGCGATAATCCTGACGCCGATAGTCCGGAAAACCCATAATCCAGACGGAAATGTCAGGTAACGAATTTCCGTAACGTTATTTCCACTCACTAGTCCGGAAATTCGGATTCCGAATCCGGAACTCCATTTTGGGAACGGAATATTGTTTTCATTAATAAATTCCCGGAATAATCCAGACGATTTTATGTCGCCATGTGCCAAGGCCAGCTTCAGTCATATGTAAAATTTAACTACCGCTTGACACTGCGTGTGTTGTCATAGCAACGGCTGCCAGGTCATAGCCACTGTACACCTTTGGCACGGGTACATACAGTCATGTAACGGTTCATTGGTTTCCTACAGGAGATCAAACTTCAGTATGATAATTGAGATATACAATGTATTTTTAAACACACGCTTTTAAACATGCAGATTGAGCATGGGTATGGACGTATGCTAGTATAGATATACCTTACTGGTTTCGTATGCAGAAGATATCGCTCTGAGTTTCTGGTTCAATTAAGTGATACTACTCACAAAATCAATTAGTATTTTGAATTTATATAAAACTATTCGAATTCATCGTCTATGGTGAATGATGTAAAGGCTACGGCACATGCCATAAACATCCGACGAATGTTAAACGGCAACGTGCCCGTGGTTGTTACAAACGTCTGTAAGTCAGAAAGCGAAGTTTTGTGGAATTGGTCGATAAAAACACACAATATACAAAATAACCATTTCATTAGTCAATATAAACTACTATTACTCATCAAGGTTTTGCAAGGCCAAGAACGTAGATTAACATAGATCCTTGGTTAGACATTTTAAAACATATAATTTGCCGTACGACAGATCAAAAGTGGTAGATGTAATGTATACGTAGCTTTAAGCATACATGTACATCGTACACATACAAGGATGACTTTTGGTTTCATCTTTTAAAAAAGAATAAGAAAAAGAAAAAAATACTCGTACTATTATTTTCCCTGTCGGGTGTAGAGTCTGTGTAAATCCGCTATGCGCAGATTCCAACTGCGCACGCGATACCGAAAGTCAGTGTCTAATAGCGTTTGATATATTTCGCCATGATTTAGTGACACCAAACTTTCAAAAACATATATTAAGATAAACTTGTCAGTGATAATCTACTATGAATTAACAACAATGACATTAATTACACTGTGCGAAACGCATTTGTTTTGTGTAAACTTCAAGCGGCGTAATTCTAAGCATCTGACCGACTTTGGAAACTTCCGGAACGATACTATGCAATTCAGGTTTATATAGTCAATAAAAGAAAGTGATGAAACGGATAACTTTTTGTACCGGCCACATATTTAAGTTATTTTACATCATCCTAGGTCCTAGGTGTACGTTGCACTATCGCTTACTAAACTCTGTGACCATAGACCGCATGTCCGCAGTTCTAATTAATATTTATAAAATAATTGTATAACACAGCTCTGCGTAAGAGAAACAGAATTTAAAAAATCACTTTATAAAAAACTAGACTAAGTGTCTGAGCTCTTTATCTAATGTACCCCAGAAAGGCATTCAAGCATGACACAGGAAAGTCACCAAGTGCACAGAGACTGGATGGTGTTCTAGAGGACGACTTTTTTAAACAGCGAAACAAGTATAAAAAACAAGTGTATCGTATCACTATCAATATGATAATAGACACTTTTATATAAGAAAGAACTTCAAAGTAATTTCAATTTTAAAGTTCTGATGAGATAAAGGAAATTATTTATTACAATGCACCAAGGGCGTAAACCATCTCCTTGCAATTGTCCCCAGGATAATGAGCGTAAGTGCTACGTACACCTGAGGCTGTTGCAGAGGATGATTTCATTGCGGAAATTAAGGTTAGGAAGTACATTGTATTTAGCGAGCACTTACAGGGGTGTAAAAATCCACTTGCCCGACGCCCGGGGCAACCAGTTTTTGAGTTCGGGCAAGTAGAAAAAGTTGGTTCACTTGCCCTGGGCAAGTGACAGCTCAGTGAATTTCTGGACATAATTTTTCTGGTGCACTAAGTTTCATGCTATATGAGACTTATAACTAAATACCTGAGGAAACAAACCTGCCTAAATATTACTAAAAATAAATAATTTATTTTAGGATTAGAAACCAATTTTTATTTCACAAAAATAAACAAAAAATCGAAATGGGCATAACTGGGTCGCTAGGTGCACCTTCAGTTCAGAGACGTTTTTCAGACATTCAAGCTGATAAATCCAATAATTAACTAACTGCTTTTAAGTTATATACAAATGCTCATTTAGAGCTCACTTACATTATTAGTTGTCTAACCATTATTTTTAGCCATAAGAAAGAAGTTTTTCTCTGTAAAAACGATCTCTGTTCAAGGTAGGAAGCTGCACTTGGGTACTAATAATGGAGCCGGAATCCGGTTTCCGGAATTCAGGAATTTAAAAAATAAAAGTGATAGAGAAACAAAAAAGAAAGTTAAAAATGCAAAAAATGCTTCAAATTAATTGCTTTGTTAATTTTTATTTTTCTTATAATAGAATTAGAAATGATTATGAGATAATTCTGAAGTTTTTATTTTTTTATTTTCTAGTTACACTGTAGACTGCGATAAAAAATGGTGTTTTTTTGGGGCAAGTAGAATTTAATTTCGGGCAAGTGAATTATTGGGCTCTACTTGCCCGGGGCAAGTGACTTTGAAAATTTTTTTACACCCCTGACTTAATGTCTAACAGACATATTTCTAGTTTTGAAGAACAATTTGGGTACAGAAAAGTTTATGGTACAATTGACTTTTCAAAATCATTTGACATCGTGCAACACCATTTGTTAAAATATGTGCTTCTAAAGAATGGGATAAAATTGGAATTTTCATGGCTATTTCCACGATGTACAGCAAGCTTAAATCCAGTGTTAAAATTTACGATTTGTTATTGCCTGATTGTTTTAATTCCACTGTTGGAACCAGACAGGGATGTATGATAAGTCAACTTTTATTTATATTTTTCAGGCTGTGCCGGTATCTTTGTAAAAGAGGCGTTTAGTAGTATTTCATTACTGATGTATGCAGATGATATCGTTGGTGTAGGCAACACTGACCGTAGGATATGAAAGCAAATTGATCGGGTAAGTAATTTCTGCGACAAATTTGGTGTGAGGGTTAATCTTGAAGAGACAAGTATAATTGTTTTTAGAAGGGGAGGTAAGCTGAAAAACTTTGAAAAATGGATTACAGAGTGACATCATTAAAATTGTTTCCTTTTAAACAAACAATTTGTATTAACTTCACGCCAACTTTGTCGCGAGGATAAACTTGCAGAACTCTTTCTCAGCAAACAAAGAAAGGGATGAATATTTTACTGATATTTGCGAATAAGTCAAGGTTACATGTAATCGATGCAATGTTTGATTTGATGGAATTATTGCCCCCATTCTGTGCTATCGTAGTGAAATCTAGGGTTTTGTAGAAAGACGGATTATCGAACTTTTACTCTTGAGATATTTTATAGTACTCTGGATGTGGGAACAAGCACCTGTAATGTTGCGGTGTATGGAGAGTTATAGGGAGGCATCCTAAGTATTTTATTTACATGTACAATGTACTTAAGTATTGTCTTACATTGTAAGTATCAAGCCTGCCTTTGGGCCGGTTTCAAAAAGAGTGTTATTTAATGCTGTACATTGGTCCCGCGATAATCCTGACGCCGATAGTCCGGAAAACCCATAATCCAGACGGAAATGTCAGGTAACGAATTTCCGTAACTTTATTTCCACTCACTAGTCCGGAAATTCGGATTCCTAATCCGGAACTCCATTTTGGGAACGGAATATTGTTTTCATTAATAAATTCCCGGAATAATCCAGACGATTTTATGTCGCCATGTGCCAAGGCCAGCTTCAGTCATATGTAAAATTTAACTACCGCTTGACACTGCGTGTGTTGTCATAGCAACGGCTGCCAGGTCATAGCCACTGTACACCTTTGGCACGGGTACATGCTACAGGAGATCAAACTTCAGTATGATAATTGAGATATACAATGTATTTTTAAACACACGCTTTTAAACATGCAGATTGAGCATGGGTATGGACGTATGCTAGTATAGATATACCTTACTGGTTTCGTATGCAGAAGATATCGCTCTGAGTTTCTGGTTCAATTAAGTGATACTACTCACAAAATCAATTAGTATTTTGAATTTATATAAAACTATTCGAATTCATCGTCTATGGTGAATGATGTAAAGGCTACGGCACATGCCATTAACATCCGACGAATGTTAAACGGCAACGTGCCCGTGGTTGTTACAAACGTCTGTAAGTCAGAAAGCGAAGTTTTGTGGAATTGGTCGATAAAAACACACAATATACAAAATAACCATTTCATTAGTCAATATAAACTACTATTAATCATCAAGGTTTTGCAAGGCCAAGAACGTAGATTAACATAGATCCTTGGTTAGACATTTTAAAACATAATTTGCCGTACGACAGATCAAGAGAGGTAGATGTATACGTAGCTTTAAGCATACATGTACATCGTACACATACAAGGATGGCTTTTGGTTTCATCTTTTAAAAAAGAAATATGTTTATTTCATTTTCTTAGGTAATCATACGAAAAAAAACCTTTAAAACATCACAAAAGAAGTATGTATTTGAGTACATTACACATTTATACAAGGTCAAAGGGAGTAGCTTGTACATGACAATTTAATTGACTAAGAACACAGAATTCGGCAGTCCGGAAAATTCGTAATCCGGACGGTTTAGGCTGGGAACGAAGGTGTCCGGATTATCGAGAGTCCACTATATAATTTTGATATTGGAGACAGAAAACTGTCTCATTTTCGAACCCTATTGACAAACCGTGGTGTTGGGTATGCCTGGATAGTACAGGTGATTTGTTCAGCTTCCTGAGCTGCATGAAGCAGAGGTTGAAGGATTGTAGCTTTCAGGTATGGGAGCATGGTCTGTCAACTACTGATCAACTTGGTTTGTATGGTAGGTTCAAATATGAGCTAACGTCTGAGAATTATGTCATCGATACAAAATAAAGCTTTTAAACCGGCAATGTCCAATCTTAGCGGTTTTTGCCACAACCTTGCTGTAGTAGAAGCTAGATGGATGAGAATGGTTAAAGAAAACAGGGTGTGACATCTACTGTAACAGTAAAAATATTGATGTTCTTGAAGATGAAATTCATTTTTTGATTTTCTGTCCTTTGCACATATTGAGCTTAGAAAGAGTTTGCCCCCTTGGATATATGATTGTGGCGATAATGAATCCCCAAAATTGTTGTATATAAGAACTGTGTCTGATTCTGAAAGATGAGAAAAGGTGACAGCATCACCTGCAGAGCTTTCAGAATACGTACTGTGTCGCTAGATGCTGAATTTAAGTCTTAAACGATGACATGAACAATTAAACTTGATGCTGCAAAATTGACAGTAATGGTGGCGTTTGGTATTCTAATGTGTTACTTAGAATGCACATTTTTTCTTTTGTATTGAATTTTTTTGTACGGTACTTTTTTGATGTTGGTCGGCTGAACACATGGTTTTAATCGGTTCGTTACATGTATAGTTTTGAAAATTTAAATTGTACTAATGGGATTGACATTTAACATGAGATACAAATACATTTAGTACATGTAATACAAACATTGATCTCTCCAGATTGAAGTGATGTTTTCAGGTGAAACACGTGATGAACATTTTTTATTTGTATTCATCAGAGCAAATTATTATTTATTTATTTAAGCATTCATGACACTATTTTTAACTTCATAGGGGAATGAAAGAAATTTTGTTTGTAAGCTGTATGAATCCGCGTAGTAGCGGATTCTCATAAAAGTATTGGAAGTTCAAAATGGTTTTTTTCAAGATGGCGGGGCTGTGGCGGCTTGCTTGGATTTCAGATCGACCTAAAAACCGACATTTTGTCGGGGCCATGTAAGGATCAGTTTAAGCAAGTTTTAGCTCAACCATACTTCTGGAACTTGAGAAGTTTAAAATGTGAAACATTTTACTGACGGAGGACGGCGCACAATAACGGACGAAATTGAAGTTATTCTGACTCTTCGGGTTAGATTACACACAACTAATGTCCATCGGGTTTATTTCTGGCCCCTTTCCCATCACTCGTGGTTTAAGGCAAGGCTGAAGTTTTTACCATCTCTTTTTTGCTTTGGTTTGAAAACCATTTGCTAAAACGTTCGTGATGTCTCTGATATTATTAATAATAAAAGCCCATTACCTTTCCGAAGCCATAAACAATTACAAGAAATTTTATATCGAGATTATTAAGGTACAACTCTGTATGTTTTGTAATTACAACCGATTGCGATGCTTGTTTATCTTTTTTAGTATTAATGGTACATGTAGGTCGATCCAAGAACTTTTAATCCACATGCTTATCTTTGTTTCAGATGAACAAGCTTACCGTAAAAAAAGACTGACAGACGCAAAGTTCTTGTCAGACAGACAGACATCCATGATATTCCAGGGGTTACTATCATTGTCGTTAATATCCATCCCTGGACTATATCATAGTAAAACCGAAGGTCATGTTTGCGACAATAAATGAGCAGCTAATTTGGTCCTCTGATATAAATGTACATCAAAAGAATCGAATAACAGTACATTGTGGTTTTAAGTAGGGCGTCGCTCCCTATTATCTTCAAATGAATTTTCAGCTGGCGTGTGATTCGGCAGGTTTTTATTCTTCTGCGGTTGCTTTCAGTTTTGATATGATATAGTCCAGGAATGGATATAACGACAGTAACTCCCGGCGAATGGTAGAGATTATGCTGGTAGATTTGTCCTCATATAATGATGTGCAACTTGAGGAGTGAGTTATAGTGTGATATTGAGATTTGTTCTTTCAGATGTTTTAAAAAATGACAAATCTAGCAAGTTTTATACATATATAGATTTTATTGATAAAGCGCTATGAAAACATTTTAGATAAAAATTTATAATAAAACCATTTATGAAACCATAAAACCCTCAACATGTACAATGTACTCTTTACAGTATCAATTTTATAAAGCCATTGACTACAAAAATGTATAACCCGGCTAGTATATGAAAGACCACAACCTTATACGTATATAATATATGTGTACTGTGAGACATATTACTGTAAAGGGCATAAAATAGTATTTTCAGTAAAATGTATAACTATTGTTGAACTTTAAAAAATAAAGGCAAAGGTTCAGTCAGTAGCAAACTTGTAAAATATTAAATCTAACATTTGATTGCTTTATTTGTTTGATCGGAAACCCTCACGGTCTTTTTCCTTTTATGGAACAGCAACAAGACTTCCAGGCTGTTGAGGTTTCCTAACATATGGCTTATCAACATTATGCGATTGGTGTGACAGCAAGATGGAATTCTGGGCTTTCATTTGGCGGGAAATGTTGCCAAGTACAGAGAGTAAACAAAATATAGTTCCTCATTAACTTCATATTTTTATTCCATTTATATACTATTTCTTAAACATATCATTTTCTGATAAATGATTTTAGATTCCAGTTACATTTATACTCGTGTTTATATTGAACATTTGTCAAATTACAATGCAGATACAATCGGATGCGCATTCACACTACTTGCGGAAGTCAGTGTTCCGGTGTGTGTATTCTTGCGCGGCAACCTCTATGTATACGCAAGCGTAAACGATTTCTTGGTTATAAATGTTATATAGAGAAACTGGAAATGTAAATATATGAAATATATAACATATGCATAATATGGCATAACTAATAATAATTGGCATTACTGTTATATGACCTTAAAGACCTTCAAGGGCGCAGCCAGATGTAGTACCCATTGATTATGCAGTAGAATGTTAAAAAGTTAAATTGATGGAAATAACGAAGCCAAATTTTCTGTTTATTTTTTATTCATATATTCGCACTATATATCCTTGTTCCAAAACCCTCATTTTAGAAGGAAACCCCTGATAGAGAACGAAGAAATTTTATTTCAGTAACGGATATTCCGTTTTTGGTCAAAGCATCATATCCATGGTTATTACACATGATTCCCCTCCCCATAGGTATAAAAAAACTGAAGCTGTCAGTGTGTATAATTGTATATTGCAGATTGGGTTTTTTTCATATATTTTCATGTGCATGTTACCTTAGAATTGCTTCGCACAACTGCGCCCTTATAATATTGAGAACATTTGTGCTATGCATTTATTTTTGTTTTGACAAAAATGACAATAATATTTGTTAGTGTTGTAACCGTGTGGTAGCTGACTTTTTGTGATATTGCAGAATTTTAATATATATTTTTAAGTTTAACACAAAGTTATATATTCTAGAGATATCGTTTTTCACGCATCTAAAGAGCCGGAATTTAAAAAATAATACAGAAATAAAAGAAAGTCAAACTAATCATAATCCACATACATATATCCCATGTTGGTGATCAAATTAATGCGTTTTGAGCTCTCTCCTTGTCCTATATTCATACCTAGATGACGACAAAAACGATACATCAAAATTATCTTCCGATTGCCGACGTCATGATTTTTTGCGCATCTCTCAAAATAACTTTTCTAAGCCGATTCACAAATAAATTATGTTCTATAAAGATATTATTTTATTTTGTTTGTAGTTTGTAGTTAAGCTTTAAAATAGTTTATAAATTCTGCTTTTATTTTGAATGTAAGACACTTCCTGGGTTGAATAAAAGAAAAAAAAATATGATGTTGAAATATATTAATTTTGAGTTATTTTAATGAACTTTACAAAGAACAATTTTACAAAAATAATTACTTTAAAAATAAGAAACACCGTGCTTTATAGTGTCCATAAAAATGTTATAATCGATACAAATGTCCAATTAACAGTTACGTGACCATAGCATTCCTTACGATGATACAGTATTACTGCAGTTATAAAATTGTCAGCAACTTTTTGTAAATATTTTAGGGCTGAAACTACTCCACTTAAATAGCATTACAAAACTGATTTCCAAATACAAACACATTATTTGCGGGTAAAATACTGACTATCAGATCGTTTCCCATCATCATTTTTGCAGTGGAAAGGTATAAACAACAACCACACTATCCAAAAATAGCCGGGTATATGACGTCATCGCTTTGTGTGGAAATGACGTCAGCTGGAAATCAAAGTGGGCGATTATTGATCGCCTGAAAATAGACCCCAGTCGATATTTTTAATACACTTCAGAATGGTTTATCATGAGAGTACATTCATTTTTTTTATGTTATATCATTAACATTAAAAAAAATATTCAAATTAATCCTTACAATCCAATCTTTTATATAGTATCTCTTATTTATTAAGTGACTCTTTTTCTATGATATTTCTGCATCATGGTATCAGCCAATCAGAAGCGACGTTACAAACGATGACGAAATTGTTTCTTTAATGTATTTTTTTAAAGAAATGCTTGTTGCCAGCAAGATCAAATTATAGTTTTTTAATGGTATTATCTTAAATTCTGAGAATATCGCCGTTCTCATTGTTGCAGACATTGCCCGAAACCAATTTGTTGCATAAACTCTTAAAAAAAACCAAGCGTTGTACTGTTATACGTTTTAAGGTACATTATTTGTGGTTTTGTCCTGCAACTGTCCCACATACTGACCGATAACTACTGCCGGATAAACTTGTGCTTTATCCGTCAATACAAAATGCTTTATCCGTCAATACGATCACATGAATTTGTACCATATCTGACGGAACTTTTTCAGACTTGCCCCAGAACTTTTACCTTCTGGTGAATGTGACGTCATTCAATCCCACTAAAAAGTGACGTTACAATCACCGGAATGACGTCATTTTTTACGATATCGAAAATCTCGTATGGCGGTGTCGTCGTTTTCTTGGCTCATAGCAAAGGTATGTATTGTAAAGTAATTCTTTGATGTTTTTTTTTTATTCTTATATTATTTCAGTAATATTACACACTACATAGAATCGCTGGTATTGTTTGCAAATGCGCTAATACATTTCCCATGGAAGTAAAAATGAGTACACTCTCATTCTGTGTAGTGAATTAATCTTTTCCCCCGCTTTAAAGAAGCGTCTTGCTTCGAGCGAAACCAAGTAAATAACTGGCAATTTATTTTCGTTTTGAATGTCATAATGGCTGCAGGATAAACAGTATACAAGATTAATATCTTCCAATACAAGTTTAATTTTGGTGCTCGACACGGAAAGCGTCATCTCGGCTTCCATAAGTCTCGCACCGAAATTTACCTTGTATTGTAAGATAATAACCATTATTCTCTATATTTATCACTTCTTTTGAAAACCAATATTTCCAGAGTTTGTCTTAATGTCGATATGGCTTCAAATAAAACCACGCCAGTTTTTCATAGTTAGCGATCGATGCGAAGAAAGGGTGAAACACATGTTCGCCAATTACAGAAAAAAAATTTAAATACGCCAACATATAACCACCCAGATTTGATACAAAAACGCAAAATTTCCCGATACGAAAATATCCAAATTTACGGGAATGGTTTCCTAAGGCAGTTCGTTATATCAAGAATAAAATTGGGATCGTTGATAAAGAAAGCATCTAGAGAATCTTCGAATATTATATAAGATAACAGGGTTATTCGGTGCGATAAACCGCCACAAAAACGCAAGCTTGACTCAAAATTACCATAGCATGCAACCACTTCTGGAATAACATCAGTACATGGGGCTGTGACGTCCTGGACAAATACGGCTAGGCGGCTGCTTATACATCTCCTAAGGGTTTCCTCAGCCTCGTTTCCGCCACACGAAAACGAGCTACGACTTACATGTAAGTAAGTCAGTACGTCGAAGTTATTCCTGAATAAATTCAGGGCTTCATTGCAAGTATAGGTAATACTACTGTCATTACACATCGTGAAGAATTCCATTTGTCCCTGAGGGGCGTGGCACCAGTTAGGTATAACTCCGTCCCCATCTCCCCCCGTATGGGGGACGCACAAGTGTGTATGCCCTTGCGTATACAAGTTGTACTTATTCATGACTGAATAAGAAACCCAGCAGAAATCATCGCATGGATTTGGACAGGTATACAGACCGCCACTTTTGGAATCTATCAGACCACTTTCAGTACAAAACATTGTCTCGTAAACCGATGATTCACTTTCTGGAAAAACCTTGAAACAGCCGGCGCAGGCTATTTTATCCATATCACAAGTGTCATTCGTTACAAATCCGTTTGCTGCGGCGTTACACACACTTGCAGCCTGCGCAACACCTAAAATGTATATAATATATAAATAGAAAACGGTACTATAGTTATATCTGAATCGATAATTAAATGTTAATGGAAGGATAAACCTTTTTATGGTACAATACTTATTATTGACCTTTAATTATGCAGTGACCTTAACCCTAACTATTTTTGCAAGCAAAAGGTGGTGTTCAAGCTAAATGTTAAAAACACCACTTAAAACTGTCAACATTCTTGAAACTTTTCATATTGTAAATACAACTGATTATTTCTTTTAAATTTCAAAAAGGCCCATAGGGCCTGAATTCTTTGTATAGTCATTTTAATTAAAACTACCTGCACAAACATGCCAAAACAAAAATCATTTGAGAAGATCGTACACTTTATGTTAGTCATTCTTTTTAGATTTTGAACGGAAAATGTTGGGTTTTTTTTTAATTTTTTTACGAAAAAGTAACACTTTTCGGAAAAAATAAAACAAAGCATTGCTCTTTGTCATCTGATTTCACCCTGTTACTGGTTTTGTCCACAATTTTACCCCCCCCCCCCCAATTAAAAATACTCCCATTACAATTTCTGTCTATGTTTAAATTTGTTCAAAATCATAATCCGGAAAAACAGTTTTTGAGTACTTTAAAAATAGAGAATGCAGGTAGCGACGGACCACATCTTTATAAGTATACCTAGTTATACATTTCGAGTTTATGATTCCAGAGTCCGATGTAAGTGAAATCAGTGTACAGTAATAATTTTTGATACTAAATATCTTGGTAACACCTTTTAAAATATTGGTTGCCATATGGTAACAAAACGGAGGCCTCTGATTGGTTGAAATTTAGATATTTTCAGATTTAAAAATTGGTATATAGGGGTTATAAAATATGCTGAGTAACGTGGAATCACTTTTTAAAAGTTTGGTTGCCATTGAAACGAAATTCAGATAGTTGTAGCCTTTGTGGTGCTGGTATTAATTTCAAATGATACTTATTTTATTTGAAAATCAAATGTAACTCTGTTCCCTCTTTTATCTTTTTTAGTTCAATTTAGAATAGTTTTTATCTATATAAGAGAGATGGATAATCTTAATTTGTATCTTTTGAGTTTAAGTTGCTAACGAAAATGTACTTCTTTCCAATAATTAATTGATTTCTGATATGAAGAGAAAAACTATTTATTTCACACAAGAGAATATCTAGTAGTAGGCCTTTTTTCTGTTAGAGAAAATTCATAGATAAAAATGCAAATATTTTAGAGTACATATGTTAGTTAACAAAAATCCTATCACTAACTGTTGTTTTATTATGACTTCTATGATCAATTTTAAACTAATGTTCAACTAGGGCAAATATTTTTTATGTTAGAAAATTCCCCTCGCTACATTTCAGCCTTTGAAATGCTAATTTCCCGGATTTCAATTATTTGAAAAAAGTATCTGTTATAAGATTATACCTATAATATGTCTTTAAAATGGGTTAAAAGTGTAGACAAAATCGATGACATGCCAAATATTTCGAGCAAAACCATTATCCTCAATTTTTATTTTGACAAAATTTTGAGGGTTTTTTTCTCTTCCAAATCAATTTGTCGTAAAAATGATTCGTAAATATCATTATAAATTGATATGTAATAAAAAAAATTAAGTATCTTTTGATAACAAAAATTACTAAAATAAAAAAAAAAAAAGATGTTAAAAAGATGGACACAAGGAGTCCCCTTGCCAAATACCCAATGTAATTTGAGAAAACATCATTTCAGGCCCTTAATACTTTTCTAAAACATACAAAATAGATAAAAAAAAACACAGAGAATTTATGTCCCTAGACCTTTAACACTGCAAAATTTGAAAAAAATCGACGTCGTAGGCGGAATTTGCAATCCCAAATTTGACATCAACTCATTACTCATACAACACAGACAGAAATACAAAAGATACATTGTAAAGTTTGTGGTTAACACAAAATCAACGCATATGCATATGAAAAAAAATTATATGTGTGTGGGAGCCCATCCGTGAAATAGACATCCATTTGTACGTTAAATACGTCGTTTAAGAGTTGTCCTCGTTCTGCACTATGCTATGATATATAGGTCCTTTTGTTTGATCTTTATTTCTTGAAATCCCTACAATTTATTAACAAGTCCTTTATGAAAACAATAACACATTGTGTCATGTCCAAGATGGTAAAATGTCATTTGGTTGAAAGAATTTATTTTAAGATAAGTTAAATAAGGATTTTGATTTAAATTTTTTTGTCAATTTAATGCCTTAGATTCCTACCTTTGATAAATTCTCTGATAGCTACAGGTGTAATACTGGCAGATCTCAGCCAATACACTCATGCCGCCCGAGATGACTACCCATGCAATAAAGCCTCATGAAGTCACAGCGTCAACATTATTACCATTTTCTCGGTTGAATTTTAACATTTTGTCAGAAACAGCGGGATTTTCTTTTAAAATATCGCGCAATTTTTATGTATGGAAAATTAAGTAGCAGCCCCCCTCCTTTTTTTATTTTTTTTTTTTTTAATTTTTATTTTTTATTTATACGAATTCATTTCAAAATGATGGATACCCACAGCAGTGATATATTCGGCCATGGGCTGATAAGTATAACAAACGCAAAAATGTACTTTTTGAAGCGATTACTGAACAGAAATACCTACTGTCTCAATCTTGTTTTATAACTGATATTGATGTTAATAAAACTATACAAATCTTTATCAAATAAACCTTTTATAGATGAAACTTTAAATAATTTTTACTGAAGATTTGACAAAACAATCATCGTGGCAAAAAAGATCATTAAAGTTAAATAACATAAATACATAACAAAAATAAATGAAGCTCATATAAACTACAGTATTATTTTCAATTATAATTAGGATATTTTATTTGAAAAAAAATATTTAGAATGATACTCTAAGAATTTCTACTGGGACTATGTACAGGCTGTATACCTGATACTTTTACATTGTCATTATAACAAAGATACTTACCGATTTGAAGAAAAACTAGAGTGATGATACACAGTACTGTTTCCATCGAATTCTTCATGATTTGTCTTATATTGAGGTATCGAAATGAAATTCCGAGCTCGTATGCAAAAACTCAGGTAAAATAGGTCCTTCATGAACCGATTCTAATTGGGAAATGAGAGGTATTGCTCCTATCAAAACGCTTATACTTTAAAATGTAGAGGCGGTGGTCACACAATGCATGGGTGCATCATTTCAAACACTATAATTATGACGTAGTCCGCTTAACCTGCATATATTTTATTATTTCCCTGATATTTACATTTTGCTACAGAGACTCCCATTACTCTAATGATAATTGTGATCTGCATCATGAGTCAATGAATGCAGCCTAGACTTGGTGTAGTAATATCTAAATAAATGGATGCGAGTCTTGTTTACTGACACCATGTTAGTCCGCGTGGGAAAATTGACATTGTAGTTGTATGAACCAGTTTGGTATAACAAAATCTTTTTAATGTCTGGATAATTGAAAGTAAACTGAAAAGCTACTGAAAAACATTGAAATTTTAGTGTCTTTTCAATTTTTTATAGGGACTATATTTTATCACTTTGAATTTGGCTGTTGAAGTTAAATGGCTGAACCAGGAAATTCAAATGTTCACTCGCATTTAAGTTATGTTTTTTTTTTTAACTAGAAAGTAGAAACTAGAAGCAGATAAATATTCGTAGCGCCCTAACGGGCGCTATTCTATTTATTAAAATAAATTTGTTGATATTTTTACCGTATCGGATTTGTTTGGAGATGGCTAATAGGGATTTGCCTGATGCCAAATCTATTTGCATCTTATTTGCGAAAAAATTGTTAAGATTAATACGGCAATGCTTGAATCAATGACTCAAAATGCAAAGATTGACACTTTCCGATGAATGTGAAAATCTTTTTCACATAACTACCCTACTATCAATTACTAGCATATTACAATTTCGGAAAAAAATTGTTGAACTTAAAATTTTCAATTTATTTTTTATCCAAATTAAAAGTCGTTTCAGTTGCAGAATGTTATTAGTAAAACATCGCGCTTTCTGTAGATCTGTGAGCATATTATCTAACATCCTCGATACTCAAGGGGTTACTATACTGACGTTATATTCACCCTTGGACTATCTCCTAGAAAAACAGAAGGCAGCTCAAGAGAAAACATATGAACCAATCACAGGCCTGCAAAAAGCTCCTTTGAAGACGCCCAAAGAGAAATAAAAAAATATTAGACGAGTTTCATACAATCTCTGATAAAAAAACACACAAATTTAAGATACCTTTAACACAGAAATACAACAATTACATTTCAACAAAGAAAAAAAAAATAAACGTCAAAAATGAGTTGCTAAAATCCACCATTATGTTAAGCAAGACGTTTAGGAATTATATGTCATGAGGCCATAATTGATTTCAGTCATTGAAAAACGTTCAAGGTAATATTATACTAGTGCCATATAGAAAAAATAGGTGAAGTTACTGGCCATCAGGTCTGTGTAATATCATGTCTGTGTGTTATCAGGTCTGTGTGTTATCAGGTCTGTACGATATAAGGTCTATGTAATATCAGGTCTGTGTGGGATATCAGGTCTGTTTGGGATATCAGGTCTGTGTGAGATATCAGGTTTGTGTGAGATATGAGGTCTGTGTGATATCAGGTCTGTGTGATAACAGGTCTGTGTGATATTATGTCTGTGTGATATCAGGTCTGTGTAATATCGGGTCTGTGTGATATCAGGTGTGTGGGATATCAGGTCTGTGTGATATCAGGTCTATGTGAGATATCAGGTTTGAGTGATATCAAATTTGTGTGAGATATCAGATCTTTGTGTGATATCAGGTCTGTGAGAGATATCAGGTCTGTGTGAGATATCAGGTTTGTGTGAGATATCAGGTCTGTGAGAGATATCAGGTCTATGTGAGATATCAGGTTTGAGTGATATCAAATTTGTGTGAGATATCATGTCTATGTGAGATATCAGATCTGTATGAGATATCAGGTATATGTGTTATCAGGTCTGTATGAGGTCTTTGTGCGATATCAGGTCTGTGTGAGATATCAGGTCTATGTGATATATCAGGTCTTTGTGAGATATCAGGTCTGTGTGTGATATCAGGTCCATGTGTGATATCAGGTCTGTGTGATATCAGATCTGTGTGATATCAGATCTGTGTGATATCAAGTCTGCCTGATATCAGGTCTGTGTGAGATATCAGGTTTTTCTGTGAGAAAACAGGTCTGTGTGAGATATTAGCTTCGTGTGAGATCTGTGTGTGATATAGGTCTGTGTAATGTCGGGTCTGTATTTAATGAGATCTGTGAGATATCAGGTCTGTTTCTGATATCGGTTCTGTGTGATATCAGGTGTGTGTGAGATATCAGTTCTGTGTGATATCAAGTCTTTATTATACGAGATTTGTGTGCTATCAGGACTTGTGAGATATCAGGTCTGTTTCTGATATCGGTTCTGTATGATATCAGATATGTGTGAGACACAGGTATGAGTGAGATACCATGTCTGTGTGAGATATCAGGTCTGTGAGTTATCAGGTCTATGTGACAGCAGGTCTGTGTGATATCTGGTCTGTGTGATATAAGGTCTTTGTAATATCAGGTATGTGTGATATCAGGTCTGTGTGATATCAGTCTGTGTGTGATATCAGGTCTGTGTGCGATCATATCAATTTTGTGTGATATAAGTATCATGTCTGTGAGATATCAGGTCTTTGTGAGATATCCGGTCTGTGGGAAATATCAGGTCCGTGTGTGATATCAGGTCTTAATGATATTAGGTCAGTATTATATCGGGTCTGTGTGATATGAGGTCTGTGTGAGATATCAGGAATTTGCTGCGATATCAATTCTGTGTGATATAAGTATCATGTCTGTGAGATATCAGGTCTTTGTGAGATATCCGGTCTGTGGGAAATATCAGGTCCGTGTGTGATATCAGGTCTTAATGATATTAGGTCAGTATTATATCGGGTCTGTGTGATATGAGGTCTGTGTGAGATATCAGGAATTTGCTGCGATATCAATTCTGTGTGATATAAGTATCAGGTCTGTGAGGCATAAGGTCTGTGTGAGATATCAGGTCTGTGTGTGATATAAGGTCTGTGTGTGATATCAGGTCTGTATGATATTAGGTCTATGTGATATCAGGTCTGTGTGATATAAGGTGTGTGTGATGTAAGGTCTGTGTGATGTAAGGTCTGTGTGATGTAAGGTCCGTGTGATGTAAGGTCTGTGTGATGTAAGGCCTGTGTGAGATATCAGGTCTGTATATGGTATCAGGTCTGTGTGATATAAGGTTTTTTGTAATATCAGGTCTGTGTGATATTATGTCTGTGTGATATCAGGTCTGATCACAGGTCTGTGTGATATAATGTCTGTGTGTGATATCAGGTCTGTGTGTGATATCAGGTCTGATTGATATCAGGTTCATGTGATATCAGGTCTGTGTGATATAAAGTCTGTTTGTGATTAATAAAATCTGTTACCTGTAAGTGATCGAGATCGGGTTATCTCAGTCGAGGGCTAAGATTTTGTAACATAATCCCAACCGAGGCGTTAGCCGAGGTTGGGATGTTACAAAAATCTTGGCCCGAGACTGAGATAACCCGATCTTCATCACTTAAAGGTAATAGATTTTTTTTTCTCGCACCTCTAAGATATAATAAAACCATCCATAAAACGCATTCAGAGTAAAATTATCCCGTCTTGGGCCTCCTGGTTCAAAGCCGATTGACCATTTCATCTGCGTTTCGAATTTAATCATTCCGCGTAAAAACTATAGTTCGGTTATATCAAAGAAAAAAGCTGATCAATCGGTACATACTATTTTAATCATTAAAAACAACAACCAAAAAATGCATGGTAAATGCTGAATGTACATATTTCTAATAATATTGATTGTCTGAAGCGTGTGACGTCATCGATTCGAGAGTTATGACGTCACATGCGCGGACTATTACATGAATGATGTAAAATTCCGCCAAAAATCGCGTAAAGGTACCAGACAGATCGGACGAGATAGAAAAATCTAGCACTGGGTATCATGTGAGATTTCCCTGTCCGAGGTGCGAGAAATAAGTATCAGGTCTGTGAGATATAAGGTCTGTGCGAGATATAAGGTCTTTGTGTGATATCAGGTCTGTATGATATCAGGTCTGTATGATATCAGGTCTGTATGATATCAGGTGTGATATCAGGTTAGTATTATATCAGGTCTGTGTGATATCAGGTCTGTGTGTGATATCAGGAATTTGTGCGATATCAATTCTGTGTGATATAAGTATCAGGTCTGTGAGATATAAGGTCTGTGTGAGATATCAGGTCTGTGTGTGATAACAGGTCTGTGTGTGATATTAGGTCTGTATGATATCAGGTCTATGTGATATCAGGTCTGTGTGATATCATGTCTATGTGATTAAAGGTTTGTGTAATAAAAGGTCTGTGTGATATATCAGGTCTGTGTGTGATATCAGGTCTATTTGTAATATCAGGTCTGTGTGTGATATCAAGTCTGTGTGATATCAGGTCTGTGTAATATCATGTCTGTGTGTGATATCAAGTCTGTGTGATATCAGGTCTATGTGAGATATGTGTGATATCAGGTGCGTGTGATATCAGGTGATATCAGGTTAGTATTATATCAGGTCTGTGTGATATCAGGTCTGTGTGTGATATCAGGTCTGTGTGTGATATCAGGAATTTGTGCGATATCAATTCTGTGTGATATAAGTATCAGGTCTGTGAGATATAAGGTCTGTGTGAGATATCAGGTCTGTGTGTGATAACAGGTCTGTGTGTGATATTAGGTCTGTATGATATCAGGTCTATGTGATATCAGGTCTGTGTGATATCATGTCTATGTGATTAAAGGTTTGTGTAATAAAAGGTCTGTGTGATATATCAGGTCTGTGTGTGATATCAGGTCTATTTGTAATATCAGGTCTGTGTGTGATATCAGGTCTGTGTGATATCAGGTCTTTGTGAGGTCTGTGTGATATCATGTCTGTGAGATATCAGGTCTGTGTAATATCATGTCTGTGTGTGATATCAAGTCTGTGTGATATCAGGTCTATGTGAGATATGTGTGATATCAGGTGCGTGTGATATCAGGTGATATCAGGTCTGTATGATATCAGGTCTATGTGAGGTCTGTGTGATATCATATCTGTGAGATATCAGGTCTGTGTGTGATATCAGTTCTGTGAGATATCAGGTCTGTGTGTGATATCAGGTCTGTGTGATATCAGGTCTGTGTGACATCGGGTCTATGTGAGGTTTGTGCGATATCAGGTATGTGTGATATCAGGTCAATGTGAGATCTGTGTGATATCAGGTGATGTCAGGTCTGTATGATATCAGGTCTATGTGAGGTCTTTGTGATATCATATCTGTGAGATATCAGGTCTGTGTGTGATATCAGGTCTGTGTGATATCAGGTCTATGTGAGATCTGTGTGATATCAGGTGTGTGTGATATCAGGTGATATCAGGTCTGTATGATATCAGGTCTATGTGAGGTCTGTGTGATATTAGGTCTATGTAATAGCAGTTTTGTGTGATATCAGGTCTGTGTGACATCGGGTCTATGTGAGGTGTGTGTGATATCAGGTCTGTGAGATATCTGGTGTGTGTGAGATGTCATGTCTGTGTGATGTCCGGTCTGTGCGTGCAATTGCATTTGTATCATCTAATTGGTTAAAGGTACCAACCAACTTAATGTTTTTATATAGACTGCATTTGTTTTGTTAATGTATTATCACAACAGCTGATATCAGTTAGCCATTGTGTTCTATGATTAAAAAGTTTAGGCTCTGACATAACACTAGATAGAAAACTAAATGGGGTCCTCCAGCTCAAATTTCAACCACAAGCCCATAATTTTTGTTTTGCCATTTATGTATCTTACATTAACCCAATAGTTTACATGATTTTTTAATATTAATTTTTAAAATGACTCGATCATCATTATAATAAAACGAACAATATTTAAAGGTTATGATTTCAGATACTTTACATACCATACAGGTCACAGTCATAACTACACTGCAGCTAAGATCATGTGTTCCCTTTCCCTGACCTAAGTCATGAATATTTTATATTTTGTGTCTCAAAGTTCTATACAGACTGGATAAAAGGATGAAAGTTTTTGTATATATATATCTGTGCCTTTGCATGTGACACTTTAATAAGATAATTGCAATGAAAATAATTGCAATGAAAATAATTGAATTGAAAATAAGAATTGAAAATAATTTAATTGAAAGTAATTGAATTAAAAATATTTGAATTAAATCCCTTTTATCTTTAGACTGAATGGGTGCATATATTTATGATACATGATGATGACTTTTATTTTTTTCACCTACCGACTTTTATGTAGCTGATACAGACTATAGCCAACTTTTCCACAGGTAAACCCAGGTTATGTTTATATAGCAAAAACAATATGTTGGCTGAGTGGGAATGAACGGCTGGTAAACTTATTATTATGAATCCCACTAAACCATTCTACTGGTGTAATTTACATAATTTGAGGCTTATGAAGATAATCCAGGTTTAAATGTACGAATAAGTTGTTTTATCAACCTGATTATGTATCCCAATTAGTCTATAGCTCACAGCTTATGTGTACAGTGTAATTCCGGTCCATATCATATACTTATCCTAAATTTATAGTGACAGCCATAATAGAGCAATCTGATTGGCCGAGCGATATAGGCGGGAGAGTCATTGTTCTCTAAGACTCAGAAACAGGATGATGTCATAACTTGGTCTCTGAAGTAAATCTGTTACCACCACCATCCCACCACTCACCTAAAATGCAATTAAGTTTACATTTGATGAGGATTTAATCATAATCAACACACATTTGTATGTTACATATAATTTGATTTATGATCTGGACAATGTTAATTAATATTTTGTAAATGAAACTAAATTACCAGGTATATTTTTTATTGTGTACTTATACGACTCTTCTTACTACCCTGCTGACATCTGTGTGACAAGCCCAACGTGCTAAACCAGTCTGAGTCTAAGGGGTAGTTGAGGTCTCTGGTTGTGACAATATAAGGTGCTATTTCTTCTCTGGATTAGGTTTGCAACCCAAGTGAAGCTTGGTTGCACAAATTGCTATATGCTTGCAGTATTGTGATAATCTGTCGCCGCAAGTCCGCACACCTACAAAATAATCTGTTACGATTTGTAGTAATCTGCGAGACTTAGTCTACATAGCTACAAATTTACCCACTGCCTAAACCGAGAGGAGGAATGGTATCACTTGTAGAAGTGTCGGGTTGAGTCTACCCAAAAGATGCCAAACCATTTTAGTATAGACATATATGTTATACAGTGTTTGTGAACTATCATATTTGTGTAAATTAATGTGTGAATTTAGGTATGGTTATTTATTATTTTATAAATTTAAATGTGATTATTATTTAAATATTGTTTTATAAATGTTGTAAACACATATTATTTTCTGTTATTTGTACTATTCAAAGTGTCTTTTCAGATAAAATGATCGCTATCTTGGTGTATAGGTCCCAATTCATGGAGCGAAATGTTTCTTTTTTGGTTGACTGATATTTATAAATACATATCTATCCTTGTTTGTAAACCGTAACGTTACTCGTAATAAATGCTTAGTGCGATTTTATCATTTCTTTGTTCGCTGCGTCAACATATATTGACGAAAAAGTAAAACTCTTGAAACGAAGCAACTATACTTAAAATGATTTATGAGGCATGTTTTACATTAATGGTCCACTACCTTTCCAAAACAAAATATTTTTTAAAAGTTTCTTCAAAAAATCAACAACAACATTAGAAAATGTATATTAATAGGTTACAACACTAAACAGATGCAAAATTCCCTCCGCCGTAATCTACGATACCAGATTCATTTCGCTGGTGTGTTGTCTGGTATAGTGATAATCAAAATACAAGTAACAATAATATAGGCAAAGCTATTACATTTTGCGACTCAACAAAAATACCAATCTCGTTTTACATTCCCATTATAAAAATTAAACATATTTCGGAAATGTAGTAGATCTTAACACATGGCTTTAAGAATCAGACACTGACATATTCTTTAATATCCCTACATACAATAGCCATGTAGGTTTTTATCGGGATGACAGAGAAAATGTCATTCTGTGTACGTATCAGATGAATTAATTACTACAATTCGTAACTACCTTAATGTTGACGGGCTAGAACGTGTGTGAATTAAAGTCTATAATAAAACATCACATGTTCTATTTTATTGTCTTTTTACAGACCCCCAAATTCAAATAAATCCATTGATCTAGTCTATAACACAGGTACATTGTATCACAGATATTGTTATAACATGAGATTTTAATGTAAATCTTCTTCAAAATCATACCCATAAAAGTCGTTTCTGTAATATTTTGAAACAGAAAATCTGAAACGACTAGTGAATAAATACTCAAATTATTTAAAATAATTCCTCTATATATGTCTGATCTTACATCATACGTTTGCGAATCGTTATTAGATCAACTATTACGGTACCATATGGTCCTATATTTGGAATATTCAATTTTGTAAAAGACATAACTAAATCCTTCAATCGTAAGATATGGCTTTACAAACAAGTTGGCTTCGAAATGTACAAAGCCATGGTTTGGTTACTGACTGGCATGGACTCTAATGATGTTAATGTATCATGTGGAAAATACTTATTAGAGAGATTTCGTTAGACTGCATCCCACATAAAACTTTTCGGGTTAACCTTGGATGTGATATTAAACCAAAAAGCTTATTTTCAAATTGGAAAAAGAGCAAAACACTTTAACATTTAACATGACTAGAGAGAATTTATACCTATGTGTCAACCTCATAAGGTACCGTCACATAAAGTTCCTCCAATCTTCACAGAGCCTAATTTGACAAGAGTGACCTCCCCGGAATGATGATGTGACAATGTTTTTCGGTAAATAAATTTTGCAGAATTATGGTATTTTCCCTTTACAAAAATAGAATTGATTTTAAAGTACACACTGTTGAAACCGATTCCAGGTAAATCGGACCAGTAGTTAAATATATATAAGCAGGTCAATTTTGAATAATGAAAGGTTGTGGCGGCCATCTTGGATGCTAGACGGAAAAAGTGAAACCGGTCGACACAACTGCAGGTCACCAGACATGACCCTTGCAAAATTTAATAGCAATCAGACCTATAGTAGTACCAGAAGAAGAAGAAGAAGAAAAAAAAAAGAAGAAAAGAGATGAAGAAGACGAAACGGAGCAAACACTGGGGAGCTTAATAGATGTTTCAATAAATTAAGAGGCGTAAAGCCATAATTTACGATTTAAGGATTTAGCTATGTCTTTTACAAAATAAATATTCCAAGTATAGTAAAATATGGTACTGTAATAGTTTATCTAAGAACGATTCGCAAACGTATGTTCGTTGCAGTATTGAAAGGTTACTTACAAGAATAAGTGGGACAAATAGGGAGCATTTGAAGCAGAATGAGTAAATTTCTTCACTAGTCGTTTCAGTTTTTCTGTTTCAAAATATTACAGAAATGACTTGTATATGTGTTAATTTGAATAAGATTTACATTAAAATCTCCTGTTATATCAATATCTGTCATACCTGCCTTGAAATCTCGAATGTAAAACGAGATTTTGTAGAGTCGCAAAAATAATTAGCTTAGCCCTTATTACCGTTACTTGTATTTTGATTATCACTGCGCCGACAACATCGACATGAATCTGGTAAAATAGATTATGGAGGGAATGTTGCATTTGTTAAGTGTTGCAATCTCATTTTAGGCCATCTATTTATATTCTTGTGTTGTTGTCTTTAAAGTGCCAATTCTGTGAGGCTAATACTGTTACATAACCACGAAGCAAAATATAACATAAATGCATTGTTCAACATTCTTTATAAAACATATAACAAGAAATATTGACAAATTTCAAGACTTTATTAAGAATTTTGATTAAAACCGTCGTTGGAATTCCAAATCGTTGATCAACACGATTAAGCAGGTACAACATGTACGCTGTACCCATACTCGAGCCGAGTCAAGCGCGTTAAACAAATGCAATGCATAACCACAAAGGAGCTGATGAAATTATTTTTAGACAAGAACATGCATTTAACAAGGTAAACACACTACTGTAAGAGCGATTTGAGTAGGTGGTTCTTGACAAAATTTCTTTACTACATCGGCAAGGTCAAGCGTTTGGCATACAAAAAAACAAAATTTCTTTACTACATCGGCAAGGTCAAGCGTTTGGCATACAAAACATCCGACCACTATGTGTATTCGCGGACAGTAAACGAGTTTGAACATTTCACATATATTTTACTACTACAGTTAGCTTTTCTAGCATATCACAGTAAAACCAACTATTCTAATTTCTATTAGAACTGGTTTGTTTCCAAAACATGTGCAAATGTGAATGAACTTTTAGTCTGAATTGTTCCTGTAAGAAACTTTTAAGAAATATTTTGTTTTGGAAAGGCAGTGGACCATTAACATGAAACGGGCCTCATAAAGTGTAATTGTTTTTCTCTCTGTTTCAAGACATTGTTACTTTTTCGTCATTATTTGTCGACGCAGCGAACAGTGAAATGATAAAAACACTAATCACTGTAAGGGTTTTTATAGGTAAAGTCACGGTTTATAAACAAGGATAGAGATGTATTTACAAATATCAGTCAACCAAAAAAGAAACATTTCGCTATGATTAGCAATGATTTGATCTGAAAAGATATATTATGTAAATTATACCAGTAGTACAGTACAATGGGATTCATAACACTGATTTTACGAGCGGTTCGGTTCATTCCCACTCAGTCAACATGTTATTTTTCTATGTAAACATTCCCAGAGTTTAACTGTGGAAAAATTGGTTATAAATGTAGTTTGTATTAGCTATATGTTCACCAATTAATCTAAAGATAAAAGGGATTCAATTCAATTATTTTCAATTCAATTATTTTCAATTTTTATTTTCCATTCCATTATTTTCAATGCAATCATTTTCATTTCAATTATTTTGTTAAAGTTTCACATACAAAGGCACAGAATAATATACAGATCAAAATATACAAAAACTTTAATTCTTGTATCCAGTCTATATAAGACTTATGAGTCACACAATATAAAATATTCATGACTTAGGTCAGGGAAAGGGAACAGCTAAATTTGGCAGTAGTTATAACTGTGACCTGTGTGATATATGAATGACGCCGCCATTTCCTTTTTTGTCTATAGTAAAATGGCGTCATAAAAATTCCATGTATAGATATATATAGTGGCACGGAAAATATTTTAGATAATCTATATTGGATGCAAAAATAGTTCTTAATCAGTGCATAAAATCCTGTTACGATTGAATGTAAAATGCAGAATAACATTAAAAATATGTTCATTTACCAATAATATATTGCAAAATTCTCAAATGCGTACTGCATGTGTGTATGTACCTAAACGAACAATAGACTGGCATGAAGGAAATACCAACTCTATCATGAATATGTTTTTGTAGCAAACACCTCCATCGAACATAATTGTTTTGCTTTGCCCTTGTCTCCGCCTATGTGCTATAAGGAACAACCAATTAAATGAAAGATAGACCTTTGAAATGACCCCTGTGTATTGAAGATTGAGCCATGATAAAATTTTGACCCGACCACAGAATGGCTAGTTAAATATGAATTTCAAAAGTAAAAATGTTTTCTAACATGTAAATATTCCTAGGTAATTAATTTTGGAAATCTAGAAAAAAAATTATAATATTAATTTTGATAATGAATAGGTAAAAACATTAGAATTTCAGTACTTTTCGGTATAAAATGCACCTTATTTCAAAATGGCTACCTGCTTGAAGTTTCAGCTGAAGGACCCAATCTTTTTTCTACCTAGTGTTATACGATAACCGAAACTTTAATTATAAAACACAATAGCTAACTAATAATCAGCTGTTGTAATAATACATTACAAAAACAAATGCAATTGTTCCACACACTCCTGATATCCAGTGACTTCGCCTGTTTTTTTTTTTTTTTTTTTAATTAAAAAAAAAAAATTGATATGTTACTTGTAAAACATAACCTGGGCCGTTTTTCAATGACTGGAAATTCATTGTTACGTCATTTAGGATCCGAAGACGTCTTGACAAAATGTTTGATTTTAGCAACACATTTTGACATTATTTTATTATTTGTTGAAATGTAGGTTGATGTAGTTCTGTGTTAAAGGTATCTTAAATGATTTGTGTTTATTTTCTATGAGATTTTATGAAGCTATGGTCTTATATATGTATATTTATCAATGTTTGCAAAAGCGTGCAAAAAGACTCGTATTTCAAAAGTTACCACATCCAGTGGTATCCAGTGATCTCGCCCTTGCAATATATCTGCATTTAAAACTTCTTATACTAGTTTCATAAAATCAGATCTGTTAAATTCAGATCTGTTAAATGCACCTATTGTAGTGGATAGTTATCATGATGCGTTGGTTGGCTGGTTAACTAGGCTAAACGTCGTATTAACATTTGTGGTAATGTAAGGTGTAGATTAACTTAGATTATCATCCTCCAATCTCCAGGGGTTATATCCACCCCTTACGCTATATCCACCCCTGACGTTATATCCACCCCTGACGTTATATCTACCCCTGACGTTATATCCACCCCTGACGTTATATCCGCACCTGACGTTTTATCCACCCCTGGCGTTATATCCACCCCTGACGTAATATCCACCCCTGACGTAATATCCACCCCTGACGTTATATCCACCCCTGACGTATATCCACCCCTGACGTTATATCCACCCCTGACGTTATATCCACCCCTGACGTTATATCCACCCCTGACGTTATATCCACCCCTGACGTTATATCCACCCCTGACGTTATATCCACCCCTGACGTTATATCCACCCCTGACGTTATATCCACCCCTGACGTTATATCCACCCCTGACGTTATATCCACCCCTGACGTTATATCCACCCCTGACGTTATATCACCCCTGACGTTATATCCACCCCTGACGTTATATCCACCCCTGACGTTATATCCACCCCTGACGTTATATCCACCCCTGACGTTATATCCACCCCTGACGTTATATCCACCCCTGACGTTATATCCACCCCTGACGTTATATCCACCCCTGACGTTATATCCACCCCTGACGTTATATCCACCCCTGACGTTATATCCACAACCTGACGTTATATCCACCCCTGACGTTATATCCACCCCTGACGTTATATCCACCCCTGACGTTATATCCACCCCTGACGTTATATCCACCCCTGACGTTATATCCACCCCTGACGTATATATGACGTTATATCCACCCCTGACGTTATATCCACCCCTGACGTTATATCCACCCCTGACGTTATATCCACCCCTGACGTTATATCCACCCCTGACGTTATATCCACCCCTGACGTTATATCCACCCCTGACGTTATATCCACCCCTGACGTTATATCCACCCCTGACGTTATATCCACCCCTGACGTTATATCCACCCCTGACGTTATATCCCCCCTGACGTTATATCCACCCCTGACGTTATATCCACCCCTGACGTTATATCCACCCCTGACGTTATATCCACCCCTGACGTTATATCCACCCCTGACGTTATATATCCACCCCTGACGTTTATATCCACCCCTGACGTTATATCCACCCCTGACGTTATATCCACCCCTGACGTTATATCCACCCCTGACGTTATATCCACCCCTGACGTTATATCCACCCTGACGTTATATCCACCCCTGACGTTATATCCACCCCTCCACCCCTGACGTTATATCCACCCCTGACGTTATATCCACCCCTGACGTTATATCCACCCCTGACGTTATATCCACCCCTGACGTTATATATCCACCCCTGACGTTATATCCACCCCTGACGTTATATCCACCCCTGACGTTATATCCACCCCTGACGTTATATCCACCCCTGACGTTATATCCACCCCTGACGTTATATCCACCCCTGACGTTATATCCACCCTGACGTTATATCCACCCCTGACGTTATATCCACCCCTGACGTTATATCCACCCCTGACGTTATATCCACCCCTGACGTTATATCCACCCTATCCACCCCTGACGTTATATCCACCCCTGACGTTATATCCACCCGTTATATCCACCCCTGACGTTATATCCACCCCTGACGTTATATCCACCCCTGACGTTATATCCACCCCTGACGTTATATCCACCCCTGACGTTATATCCACCCCTGACGTTATATCCACCCCTGACGTTATATCCACCCCTGACGTTATATCCACCCCTGACGTTATATCCACCCCTGACGTTATATCCACCCCTGACGTTATATCCACCCCTGACGTTATATCCACCCCTGACGTATATATCCACCCCTGACGTTATATCCACCCCTGACGTTATATCCACCCCTGACGTTATATCCACCCCTGACGTTATATCCACCCCTGACGTTATATCCACCCCTGACGTTATATCCACCCCTGACGTTATATCCACCCCTGACGTTATATCCACCCTATCCACCCCTGACGTTATATCCACCCTGACGTTATATCCATCCCTTACGTTATATCCACCCTGACGTTATATCCACCCCTGACGTTATATCCACCCCTGACGTTATATCCACCCCTGACGTTATATCCACCCCTGACGTTATATCCACCCCTGACGTTATATCCACCCCTGACGTTATATCCACCCCTGACGTTATATCCACCCCTGACGTTATATCCACCCCTGACGTAATATCCACCCCTGACGTTATATCCACCCCTGACGTTATATCCACCCCTGACGTTATATCCACCCCTGACGTTATATCCACCCCTGACGTTATATCCACCCCTGACGTTATATCCACCCCTGACGTTATATCCACCCCTGACGCTATATCCACCCCTGACGTTATATCCACCCCTGACGTTATATCCACCCCTGACGTTATATCCATCCCTGACGTTATATCCACCCCTGACGTTATATCCACCCCTGACGCTACCCTATCCACCCCTGACGTTATATCCACCCTGACGTTATATCCACCCTATCCACCCCTGACGTTATATCCCCCCTGGCGTTATATCCACCCCTGACGTTATATCCACCCCTGACGTTATATCACCCCTATCCACCCCTGACGTTATATCCACCCCTGACGTTTATATCCACCCCTGACGTTATATCCACCCTATCCACCCCTGACGTTATATCCACCCCTAACGTTATATCCACCCCTGGCGTTATATCCACCCCTGACGTTATATCCACCCTACCCTGACGTTATATCCACCCCTGACGTTATATCCAACCCCCTGACGTTATATCCACCCCTGACGTTATATCCACCCTGACGTTATATCCACCCCTGACGTTATATCCACCCCTGACGTTATATCCACCCCTGACGTTATATCCACCCCTGACGTTATATCCACCCCTGACGTTATATCCACCCCTGACGTTATATCCACCCCTGACGTTATATCCACCCCTGACGTTATATCCACCCCTGACGTTATATCCACCCCTGACGTTATATCCACCCCTGACGTTATATCCACCCTGACGTTATATCCACCCCTGACGTTATATCCACCCCTGACGTTATATCCACCCCTGACGTTATATCCACCCCTGACGTTATATCCACCCCTGACGTTATATCCACCCCTGACGTTATATCCACCCCTGACGTTATATCCACCCCTGACGTTATATCCACCCCTGACGTTATATCCACCCCTGACGTTATATCCACCCCTGACGTTATATCCACCCTATCCACCCCTGACGTTATATCCACCCTATCCACCCCTGACGTTATATCCACCCCTGACGTTATATCCACCCCTGACGTTATATCCACCCCTGACGTTATATCCACCCCTGACGTTATATCCACCCCTGACGTTATATCCACCCCTGACGTTATATCCACCCCTGACGTTATATTCCACCCCTGACGTTATATCCACCCCTGACGTTATATCCACCCTGACGTTATATCCACCCCTGACGTTATATCCACCCTGACGTTATATCCACCCCTGACGTTTATATCCACCCCTGACGTTATATCCACCCCTGACGTTATATCCACCCCTGACGTTATATATCCACCCCTGACGTTATATCCACCCCTGACGTTATATCCACCTCTGACGTTATATCCACCCCTGACGTTATATCCACCCCTGACGTTATATCCACCCCTGACGTTATATCCACCCCTGACGTATATCCACCCCTGACGTTATATCCACCCCTGACGTTATATCCACCCCTGACGTTATATCCACCCCTGACGTTATATCCACCCCTGACGTTATATCCACCCCTGACGTTTATATCCACCCCTGACGTTATATCACCCCTGACGTTATATCCACCCCTGACGTTATATCCACCCCTGACGTTATATCCACCCCTGACGTTATATCCACCCCTGACGTTTATCCCCTATTCCACCCCTGACGTTATATCCACCCCTGACGTTATATCCACCCTGACGTTATATCCACCCTGACGTTATATCCACCCACTCCACCCTGACGTTATATCCACCCCTGACGTTTATATCCACCCTGACGTTATATCCCCCTGACGTTATATCCACCCCTGACGTTATATCCACCCCTGACGTTATATCCACCCTACCACCCCTGACGTTATATCCACCCCTGACGTTATATCACACCCCTGACGTTATATACCACCCCTGACGTTATATCCACCCCTGACGTTATATCCACCCCTGACGTTATATCCACCCCTGACGTTATATTCACCCCTGACGTTATATTCACCCCTGACGTTATATCACCCCTGACGTTATATCACCCCTGACGTTATATCCACCCCTGACGTTATATCCACCCCTGACGTTATATCCACCCCTGACGTTATATTCCACCCCTGACGTTATATTCACCCCTGACGTTATATCCACCCCTGACGTTATATCCACCCCTGACGTTATATCCACCCCTGACGTTATATCCACCCCTGACGTTATATCCACCCCTGACGTTATATCCACCCCTGACGTTATATCCACCCCTGACGTTATATCCACCCCTGACGTTATATCCACCCCTGACGTTATTATATCCACCCCTGACGTTATATCCACCCCTGACGTTTTATATCCACCCCTGACGTTATATCCACCCCTGACGTTATATCCACCCCTGACGTTATATCCACCCCTGACGTTATATCCACCCCTGACGTTATATCCACCCCTGACGTTATATCCACCCCTGACGTTATATCCACCCCTGACGTAATATCCACCCCTGACGTTATATCCACCCCTGACGCTATATCCGCCCCTGGCGTTATATCCACCACTGACGCTATATCCACCCCTGATAGTTGTATTATGTTGCTTCTTTTATTGCAGTCTCAATTGTCTCGTGTTAAATTTGAAAAATAACTGAAATTCCCATTTCCAAAGCTATCAATTTTTTGAAATTATAGATGGGTTGTAAACTCGTCATCATGGGTGAGAATTATGATACACATGTTTTGACATACTTTTTCTAAGCCGAAGTACATTGTATCTCTAAACATAGCCTGTTATTGTCTCTGAGAGCAAAGGTACAGAGTTAATAAGATCAACACTATGAGAACATCACGTACATGTATCCAATAGCTTATTTTAACATCTGAAGGAGTGGACCGATTGACACAGCATCAAGAAGAAAAGTAAAGAATTTTTTTTTTATTTTTTTTTAATTCTACAGGTTATACTATAACCGCCCCATCAACCCAAATGATTTACGTGGAATTCATTGAGTGATTCAATGAGAACTTTTAATGTCATTCATTACTAAAAGTTACCAACATTTTTTAGAATAACATGACTTATACAAATGTAACGTTTTAATTTTACATAACCGATTCGATTACAGTTTTTAACATGATATTTAGAATAAATGTGCTTGTTAGTCGATTGAAGTCCGGTGGAGTGTCGTCATTCAACAAATCGAGGTGTCAGCCTTGGAAACTGAGAATATTATCAAGACCTCTGTTATTTAATTTTGAAACAATTCTCATGCGTGTTAACCCACCAAGTTGTTGCTATGATGACCTATTCGTGTCACCCACCATTTACAAAAAAATTCATAGATATTGACAAATATGGACTTTCGGACATTTAAATTGTCTAAAAATGTTCTGAAATTGTATAATATAGATGACCGAATAACAATTCAGTGGTTATATCACTTATTTCGTCGTATAACAGTAAAACGTACTTCGTTCGTGGGTTTCACTACGCGACATGTTGATGAAATGTTGGGAGATTTTTTTCTACACCCACCCTCCGATTATTTGAATGTTTGCAACAACGACACAAAATAGGAGCAGAAATGTAAAAGAAAACGTATGTTTGGTAATAATGTCCGACGTCTTTAGGCCAGATCCTGATACATTAGACCCATTGAGTTCGGAAGCTTACCGTCTGGTTCCTCCTGAAGCGCCTCGGTTTGGCATGACAGACATTTTGTCTGTTCGTGTGATCGCCACTTCAACCCATGTGATTCCCGACAGTGTAGTTGTTATATAAGAGTATTTTGAGTCCTTGATAGGGAGCAATAACATTTATACGGTATGTATGTTTATATAAAAATCGGTAACTAAGTCCTTGTAAAGATATGTAAGGATCACGTTGATTAAAACCGGTACTCGAATGATTTTCAACGACTACAGACAAGAGGAGGTTCTGTAATGTGTTTACCTTCATACTAGATTTAAGACGCGCGATTTTAAATTAATAGTATATAAGTCACTCTCCACATGAACACAAAAGTCCAGTCGCTGTATTGGTGCAAACATAACGCATATTTGTGAGAAAACCCAAGGGTTTGACAATTTGTAATGAAAACATTTTTTCTCAGTATGTCCGATGCCATGGTTGTATGTCCGATGCCATGGTTGATGTCTCCATATGTCCGATGCCATGGTTGATGTCTCCATACATTTCCGTGATATAGCGACCGTTTACATGACATGGTACAAGGATTATTTTTTAATAAAAAAGATAACATGCAATTGTAACGTTTTTTATTCAGAAACTAGGCTAGGTTTACTTTAAAAGATGCAAACAACGGAATGTTCATGTTGCAATCCCGTTTATTTACCATTTCATTTAAAAATAGTAGTAAAATTGCAATAAAACGTCGAGGTATGAGAGAAAAATACTTTTTTGGCAAGCACCGGCTTTTACAACAATTTATGACCCTTTGGTAGAATAACCCTATCCTTTATATAATATACACATATGAAAGAATCTTATATAAATAACCGATTGCCAGATAGTATGATCACCAACTCACGTGTACACGGGACCTATTCAGTGTTGTAGCAAACATTGTAACATACACAATAAACAATGCAAAGTCATGTGCGGTACCGGATGGTTTGATTGACAGCTGGCAATCCGTCATGGCTTTTATTTTTTATTTATTTATTTTTGCTATATTAGGGAAATATACAAAATAATATAGGCAGGTTTAGCGGACTACGTCATACTTATAGTGTTAGAACTGATGCACTCATGCATTATGTGACCACCGCCTCTACATTTTAAAGTATAAGCGTTTTGATAGGAGCAATACCTCTCATTTTCCATTTAGAATCGGTTCATGAAGGACCTATTATACCTGAGTTTCTGCATACGAGCACGGGATTTCATTTCGATACATCAACATAAGACAAATCATGAAGAATTCGATGGAAACAGTACTGTGTATCATCACTCTAGTTTTACTTCAAATCGGTAAGTATCTTTGTTATAATGACAATGTAAAAGTATCAGGTATACAGCCTGTACATAGTCCCAGTAGAAATTCTTAGAGTATCATTCTAAATATTTTTTTTTCAAATAAAATATCCTAATTATAATTGAAAATAATACTGTAGTTTATATGAGCTTCATTTATTTTTGTTATGTATTTATGTTATTTAACTTTAATGACTTAATCTCTTTTTGCCACGATGATTGTTTTGTCAAATCTACAGTAAAAATATTTTTAAGTTTTATCTATAAAAAGTTTATCAATGATAAAGATTTGTATAGTTTTATCAACATCAACATCATTTATAAAAACAAGATTGAGACAGTAGGTATTTCTGTTCAGGAATCGCTTCAAAAAGAAAGCACACTTTTGCGTTTGTTATACTTATCAGCCCATGGCCGAATATGCTCACTTGTGCGTATATAGGACATAGTCTGAAGGCCCTATTCATAATTCCTAGCAGCGGTTTACCGGCTTACCGCTAGGAATTATGGGTAGGGCCTCCAGGCTAGTACAGGCCAGGTTCTCAATATTTGTTACTTATAACAGAATGTGAAACTTTTGGAAATATATAAATAATTCCAGAAAATACTAACTCCGACCATAGGACTTTAGACAAGTAGTCCTATACTGCTATACGTTTTACAGCAACTTTACATTGATATGATCCGTTAGCGCCTGTGATTCGAATGCAATGGTACTTTCAAACGAATTTATTTTAAGAAATACATGTATTTTGAAAAAATAATTATAAGCAACGATGTCAATATTTTCTTTTGTTTCATAGGGTTATGAAAAACAATGGTTGCTTTTTTTTAAAATGCGCTTCGCGGATTTACACAGCTGCAACTATTTTTTCTTAATAGAAATTTTATGAAAATAGTACATCAGTGCTCAATAGAACAGTAGATACTGATTATGTACACATCAAGCTCCAGAATTATGGAACAATTTTAGATATAGCAAATCCAAAATAACGTAATTTTTGTAAATGTCTTTCTGATTAGGAACAGTTATATTTAATAAATTTATATTTGGAAAATTATTCAACATCTTTGGATTTCGTCCTTTCAATCGAAATATATCACAACGACGTCCTCTCCGTTGTGAAAATATGTATATGCGTTGATTTTGTGTTAACCACAAACTTTACAATGTATCTTTTGTATTTCTGTCTGTGTTGTATGAGTAATAAACTTTGTGTTATGTCAAAGTTGGGATTGCAAAATCCGCCCACGACGCCGATTTTTAGGGACATAACTTCTTTGTGCTTTTTATTTATTTTGTATGTTTAAAAAAAAGTATAAAGGGCCTTTTTGAAATCACAAAAGGAAAAGAAGTGTCATTTCAAAGAAACAATCAGTAGTTATTCAATATAAAAAGTTTCAAGAATGTGGGCAGTTTATAGTGGGTTTTTTAACATTTAGCTTGAACACCGCTTTTTGCCTGCAAAAATAGTTAGGGTTAAGGTCACTGCATAATTAAAGGTCAATAATAAGTATTGTACCATAAAAAAGGTTTATCCTTCCATTAACATTTAATTATCGATTCAGATATAACTATAGTACCGTTTTTTTATTGATATATTATATACATTTTAGGTGTTGCGCAGGCTGCAAGTGTGTGTAACGCCGCAGCAAACGGATTTGTAACGAATGACACTTGTGATATGGATAAAATAGCCTGCGTCGGCTGTTTCAAGGTTTTTCCAGAAAGTGAATCATCGGTTTACGAGACTATGTTTTGTACTGAAAGTGGTCTGATAGATTCCGAAAGTGAAGGTCTTTATACGTGTCCAAATCCATGCGATGATTTCTGCTGGGTTTCTTATTCAGTCATGAATAAGTACAACTTGTATACGGAAGGGCATACACACTTGTGCGTCCCCCATACGGGGGGAGATGGGGACGGAGTTATACCTAACTGGTGCCACGCCCCTCAGGGACAAATGGAATTCTACACGGTGTGTAATGACAGTAGCATTACCTATACTTGCAACAAAACCCTGAATTTATTCAGGAATAACTTCGACGTACTGACGGACATACATGTTAGTCGTGGCTCGTTTTCGTGTGGTGGAAACGAGGCTGAGGAAACCCTTAGGAGATGTATAAGCAGTAATCTTGCCTTATTTATCAGTGACGTCACAACCCCATGTACTGATGTTGTTCCAGAAATGAAGGAATGCTATATTGATTTTGAATCAAGTTTGGTCAATGTTTGTCCCAATACAGAGGTCCGAATAAGCAATTTATCTATTGCAATATCCAACAATGATCTAGATTATTTCCTCACGTACGATTCCAATTTGATTCTTGATATAACGAACTGCCTTAAGAAACAATTACCATTTGGATAATTAATCTAAATTGGGATATTTTGGTATCGGGACATTTTGACGTTATTTTATCAAAACTGGGTGGTTTAATTTTGGTGTGTTTAAAGTTGGCGTTTTTTCCTGTAATTGGCGAATAACTGTTATGTGATCGAAAGATGAATATTCTGAAGATTTACTACATGTTTCACCGTCCTTTCGTCGCATAGATCGCTAACAATGATTTTATTTGAAGCCATATCGATATTTAGACAAACTCTTGAAATATTGGTTTTCAATAGAAGTGATTAATATAGAGAATAATGGTAATTATCTTACAACACAAGGTTTATTTTGGTGTGAGACTTATGAAAGCCGAGATTACGAGGCCTTGCTGTAACGAGCACCAAATTAAAACTTGTATTGTAAGATACTAACAGTGTATTCTGTTTATCCTACAACCATTAGGACATTCAAAATGAAGATAAATTGCCAATTATTTACTTGGTTCCGCTCGAAGCTAGGCGCTTCTTTGATGCATAGGAAACGATTAATTCATTTAACCGAATGAGAGTGTACTCCTTGTTACTTCCGTTGAAAATATATTAGCGCATTTGCAAACAGTACCAGTGATTCTATTAAGTGTGTAATATCACTGAAACAGTATAAAATACTAAAAAAAAAACATCAAAGAATAACATTGCATACGAGATATCGTAAAAATGACGTCATTCCGGTGAATAAGACGTAACTTTTTAGCGGGATTAAATGACGTTTCATTAACCAGAAGGTTAAAGTTCTGGGTCAAGTTAGAAAAAGTTCCGTCAGATATGGAACAAATTTACGTGATCGTATTGACGGATAAAGCATTTTGTATTGACGGATAAAGCACAAGTTTATCCGGCAGTAGTTATCCATCAGTATGCGGGGCAGTTTACATACACTAGCAGGGTTATACATTTTTGTAGTCAATGGCTTTATAAAATTAATACTGTAAAGACTACGTTGTACATGTTGAGGGTTTTATGGTTTTATAAATGATTTTATTATATGCTTTTTTTCTATAAATGTTTCCACAGCGCTTTATCAATAAAATCCATATATGTATTAAACTAGATTTGTCATTTTTTTTAAATGTCTGAAAGAACAATCTCAATATCGTACTATATCTTTGTCCTCGAGTTGCCTATTATCATATGAGGACAAACTTAATAATGTAATCTCTACCATTCTCCAGGGGTTACTTTCACTGTCGTTGTATCCATCCCTGAACTATATCATAGCAAACCTGAAGGCAACCTCAGGAGAAAAAAACCTGACGAATCACATACCAGCAGAAATTTCCTTTGAAGATAACGGGGAGCGACGCCCTACTTAAAACCACAATGTACTGTTATTCGATTCATTTGATGTACATATATATCAGAGGACCAAATGAGTTGCTCATTCATTGTGCAAACATGACCTTCGGTTTTATTATGACATTGTCCAGGGATGGATATTCACGACAGTGATAGTAACCCCTAGAATAACAAGGATGTCTGTCTGTCTGACGGGAACTTCGTGTCTTTGTAAAGATACGCATGTGGATTAAATGTTCTTGGATCGACCTACCATTTATAATAAAAAATTCAAACAAACATCGCAATTGGTTGTAATTCAAATACATACGGAGTTGTACCTTTGCAATATCGATATAAAATTTCTTCTTGTAATTGTTTTCAAGAAACGTTTTATTTATTGCTTCGGAAAGGTATTGGACTTTTATTACTAATAATATCTGGGACATTACGAACTATTTTAGCAAATGGTTCCAAAACCAAAGCAAAAAAGAGATGGAAAAGACTACAGCCTTGCCTTATACCACGAGTGACAAGAAAGGGGCCAGAAATAAACCCGAAGGACATTAGTTGTGGGTAATCTAACCTGAAGAGTCAGAATAACTTTCGTCCGACGTCGTACGCCGTCCGCCGTCAGTAAACTGTTTCACATTTTAAACTTCTCAAGTTCCAGAAGTATGGTTGAGCTAAAACTTGCTTAAACCGATCCTTACATGGCCCCGACAAAATATCGGTTTTTAGGTCGATCTGAAATCCGAGCAAGCCGCCACAGTCCCGCCATCTTGAACTCCCCAAGTTCTACTTTTATGAGAATCCGCTACTACGGATCACTTCAACCTGGAGAGATCAATGTTTGTAATACATGTATTTGTATCTCATGTTAAATGTCAATCCCATTAGTACAATTCAATTTTCCAAAACTACTTGTAACGAATCGATTAAAAACATGTGTTCAGGCGCCCAACATCAAAAAAGTACTATACACAAAAAATTTCAATACAATAGAAAAAAATGTGCATTATAACACATATCAAACGCCACCATTACTGTAACATGTTAAACAATTTGCAGCATCAAGTTTAATGGTTTGGGTCATCCTTTAAGACTAAATTACATCTAGCGACACAGTACGTATCCTGAAAGCTCTGCAGATAGATGCTGCCATCATTTCTGATCTTTCAGAATCAGACATAGTTCTTATGTAGACCAATTTTGGGGACTCATTATCGCCACAATCATATATCCAAGGGGGCAAACTATTTCTTAATTAAAAATAATGAATCTCATTTTCAAGAACATCAACATTTTACTGTGACAGTAGATATACACCATGTATTCTTTAACCATTCTAATCCATCTAGCTTCTACTACAGCAAGGTCGTGGCTACAACCCTTACGTCTGGACATTGCTTGTTTAAAAGCTTTATTTAGTATCGATGAAAGGAAGCTGAACAAATCACCTGTTTTATCAAGGTATAACCAAGACAAATGTTTTTCAATATGGTTCGAACATGAGACTGATTTGGAAACATGCTCAAAGGCATGCTTGATACTTACAATGTAAGCCAATACTTAAGTTCATTGTGAATGGAAATAACATACATAGGATGCCTCCCTAACTCTCCATACACAGTGGTATTACAGGTGCTTGTTCCCACATCCAGAATACTATAAAATATCTCAAGAGTTAAGTTTCGGTAATCCGTCTTTCTACAAAACCCCAGATTTCACTACCATAGCACAAAATGGGGGCAGTCATTCGATCAAATCAAAACACTGCATCCATTACGTGTAACCTTGAATTATTCGCAAACATGGGTAAAATATTCATCCCTTTCCTTGCTTTCTTAGCAAGAGTTCTACAAGCTTATCCTCGCGACAAAGTTGGCGTGAAGTTAATACAAATTGTTAGTGTAAAAGGAAACAATTTTAATGATGTCACTCTGTAATCCATTTTTCAAAGTTTTTCAGCTTACCTCCCCTTCTAAAAACAATTATATTTGTCTCTTCAAGATTAACCCTCACACCAAATTTGTCGCAGAAATTACTTACCCAATCAATTTGCTTTCATATCCTACGGTCAGTGGGACAACATCAGTAATGAAATATTACTAACCGCCTCGTATACATAGATACCGGCACAGCCTGAAAAATATAAATAAAAGTGGACTTATCATACAGCCCTGTCTGGTTCCAACAGTGAAATTAAAACTTTATCCCAGGATTTAAGCTTGCTCTACATCGTGGAAATAGCAATGAAAAATCTACTTTTATCCCATTCTTTAGAAGCACATATTTTAACAAATGGTGTTGCACGATGTATAATGCTTTTGACAACTAAATGTAAATAAAATAGACCCGGACCTGAAACATACTTCTGTTGAAGGACAGATAGTGTAAAAATACTGTCAATTGTACCATAAACTTTTCTGTACCCACATTGTTCTTCAAGAAATAAGTAGTTTTACCGATAGTCGACAAAAGTGAAATTCCCCGATGATTATTCGGGTAAGAAAATGGACCCTTTTTGTGAAAGTGAAAGATGACATCTTCACCTTAATTTTCTGGAAAATTCCATGTAGACAAAAGAGTCTATGTAAGTAAGAAACAAAGATGTTCAAGACATTTTTAAGTTTTCGTTTGCAATGCCGTCTGGGTTTGAGGCTTTACCATTTAGTAACTGTTTAATTACATCGTTTATCTCATTTAAAGTGATTTCCTAGTCTAAAATTGGAATATCTATATCATGATTTTGATTTTCCATTTAGTGATGAATTAATAAAGTTTTAAAGTTTTGAAATGTTCATCGATAGTATAATGTTCCTCAGATAAGAAATCCTTACGTGGTTATACCACTCGTTTCGTTACCCCCCCCCCCCCCCACCCCCCCCCCCCCACCACTCCTTCTCCTCTCCAACTCCAACTTTTGTTACCACTCGAAATTCTGTTAAAACTTTTAATACCCTTCCAAAAATCCTTTACATGAGTTGACTTATTTTCAAAGTCTACAACCTGAAAATTGTTCTTGCTATTCTCCTACCTTATTTTTGTCTCTACATCAGCGTCTGAAACTGGTTCTAGCGGCTTTATACAAAACTAGGTCATCATTTAAATTACTAACTTTAAACCTGTTCAAAGTGTCATTTTTCTCTTTTTTTTCTCCAACCTTTCACATTCCTCATCACGCCAAAGTGATTGTGTAACACTATCATCAGTGGGGAAAGCTCTAATGGTCATTTTACTATTGCTAGCAGCACTAGCAAAGGCTTCTGTTAGAATATTGAGCCCTTTTCTGATACATTATCTTCCATTGCTGTTTCAAAATTGTCTTCAGTTTCTTCTAAATTCAAATTGTCCACATATTTTGTTTTGTTTTTAGACACCATTTCAGCCTTCTATACCCATGTACACTGATTGGTTGTAAACCATTTTGAACAGTTTAACATTCAGTTTACAACTCGAAAGAAAAATGATCAGATACATCATTACATAATATTTCAAAATTTACAATATGTTTAAAAAAATTCTGACGACATGATTATGTAATCGTTAACACTTTTTCCAAGATGTGAAAGAAAAGTAAGATTTCCTCTTTCATTACCTTTTGCTTTGCCATTAAGCATGTGTAACTTAAATTTCTACATAAAGACAACAAACAGGTTTTGTTACAGTATTGTGTTTGGAAGTTCTAGGTTGAATTGGTTAAACCAATCATTTTCATATTCTTCATCGTAGAATCTTGTTTCATCGTCAATGATGAAAAACTGTTCCTTGCCTACACTGGGAGTTCCAACTTTCTTTACGCAAAACTCATTCCGTTCACATATAAATTCTCCAAACAATATAATTTTCTTGTATTTATTTACGGACAGGAATTAAAACCTCTTTTGATACGCACAGGTATGTATATACCCATTTATGTAGCGAATACATCGAAACGAGCGGTGATGTATAGTCTTATTTAGATACTAGAGACAAGGCGTTTGGCTCTATAGATATATTTCTATTATATCATAGTGTAATACGTACGTTGTCACAGCATTTTATACAACCAAATGCCTTTCCATATACATTCTATTAGTCTGATTATAATAAAATGTAAATATGAAAAGTAGAAATAGAACGACAACTCTGTTACAACAGAGTTTTCGTTCTAGAACGAAATGTTAACACGGCTAAATAAACCTATCTGTTGTATTCAATGTATTGCTTAGCTTAACAAGTTAGCTTCCTTTTAGCTTTAGTGTAACACAGAACTGTATGACGTATTGAATAAATGGCGTCGCCGGCGTTCTTCTAGATCCAACATGGAGTCATGGTTGTAAATGTAACATTGTGTCAGAAGAATCGAACTCCATCGAAGTCTAAATGACCGTTCTTAAGAAATTTTACATCAGGTGAATAGAGAAGAGTTTAGTCTACATGATGGGCACAACAAATATGGCCGGAACACCGCCGGAACACCCAAGATGAATTGGGGAGCGACCGATCTCGTGGTGGCATCGGAAAATTCCAAACAGCTGGCAGTTTTCTGGTTCGGCACCCTATTCTAAAAAAGTGAGCCCGAAAAGATGAATTACCTCATGATATGGGTAGTAGATGGGAGGGACATCCATTCGACGTGGACCCTACCTGCTGATGAACAGAATAGCTACGATTTGGGGGAAATTTGAAGACCATGTGCGTCCTAAAACGAACAAAGTGTTTTAACGCTACAAGTTCCAGCGTCGGACTCAGAAGGAAAGTGAAACATTTGAAAAGTTAAGTTACCAAGAAAAAGACAATATGATCCGTGATGCGATTGTTTTCAGGACAACAGACTCTAATTAAGGTTAGGGAAAATGTATCAATGAAGGTTCCGATTTGACTCTTGATAAAGCAGTAAACTTTGCGAAAACACGAGAACGATCTTTAGCTCAGATATAGACAATGGAAGAAGACAAGACCATTAACATAATACGGCATGGTTCTAAAAATAGAAGCACTAGTAGGATACACTCGGAAAGCAAATCGAACGGACCCAGAACAAGGGGAAGTCACTTTAACTCGCAACAACAACATCTGGTGACTCAACATGACGTGTATATTGTTATTTCTCAAAGAATTTTGGAAAAATGTAATTAATACATATATGTATTATATCTATATATAATACAAACCTCTGTGTCTGTCTTCGTCCTACGATCAAGTCTTTGGGGTGGACGGGCATGAGGCCCTATGACAGAGGTCAGTTATAAACATATTATCTTGTCTTTGTTCTTCGAGAATTCAATAATGTGTATTATAAAACATGCACCGCCAGTAATCCACGTGTTGACAGTTACGCGTCACCACAAATACATTGCATCCACCAAACACAAGTGAAGTTGTTCCATCTATCGATGAATATACCGTAGATAAGGCCTATATAATCACATGGCTCCTCGTCAAGACGACAATCTCAAACACATTAAGCTACTTGAACACCGGTGTTTTGACAACTTTGGCAAACTCCAGTGTGTCAGCTTCGCCCCGCTGCTCAATAACGGTAACCGAGTTCACACATGTGGCCGAGTACCAATAATTTATCTTATTACGCTATATATTACTTTTAGCAAAAGAAATATATTTTAGATATCTGATCTGATTAAATAAAATTATCTCCGAAAGTTACTTTGTTTTTCATGTTTATTTCATACTAAAAAAATTGCACTTTTTTGTCGTCGCAGAGGAAAAATTCTACCTTACTTAAATAGTCATCATTCACTGTTCCATTAAATAGACTACATAAAACATTTGTATACTCTATATACAGATATGAATTTGGTGAAAATAATTACACTTAAGCTTTATGCAACTTTATCAATTAAGAAAGTAATGTGTGTGAATGCAAGTTTTGAAAATTAGAAAGTACTCTGTGTGAATGTAAGTGCAAAGTGATATGTGAATTTAAGTGTATGGATGAATAAAATTGGATATTTACTAAGTAAGAAAGTGCTATATGTAAATGTAAATGTATGGATATATAAAATGTTATACTTAAAAAATTAGAAAGTGCTGTGGGTATGTGAATGCAAGTGTAATGACCAGGAAAGAATGTAGGCAAGTAAGAGAGTGTTTTGTGTATGTATATTGATAATCTATACAGCATGAGAAAGTGCTTTGCACGAGTGGAAGGGTATATGTATGATTACACATGTGAGAAAGAGTAAATATATATATTAAGTATGTATGATGATCATCAATCACAGTTAGCTTGTGTACATTAGATGTATTGATGAAAAAAAAACCTGAATAAAATGTAAAATATAAAAAAAACTGGCAAGGAGATGTTTACAGCCGATCATCTCAGTCATTGCTTTCTTAAGGAAACCAAAGAGCCACTAGTTCCGGAACTTCAGGTAAACGAGCTACACCTGACAGCATACGTACCAGTTTCACAAGATAACACAGCAAAAGATGAGGATCTGAATCAGCTACAGGGCATTGTTCACGATGGGTGGTCTGATGTCAAAAATAAGGTACCCTCAGCATTACTCCCTTATTGGACATTTTGCGATGAGACATCGTGCATTGATGAGCTTGTCTTCAAAAGCAACAAACTTGTGATACCAAAATCCATGAAAAATGAAATGTTGGACATAATTCACTCATCTCATATAGGCATAACCAAATGTAAGGATTGCGCCAAAGATGTGCTGTTTTGGTTGGGAATGACGCGCGACATTGAGGGAAAAAACCAGTCGTGTAAAGTATGTGCTAAACACCAAAACCAAAATCCGAAAGAACCTATGCATGATTGCACTGGAAATACCTACCCGACCATGGTCAAAGATCGGGATGGGTCTGTTTGACTTCAAAGGAGAGCACCACATTTTCTCAGTTGACTATTTTTCTAAATGGCCAGAAATTTCGAAACTAGAGACACTTACCCTCGGAGGACCAATATTCCACTTACCCTTGGAGGACCAATATTCGTCAGGGTAATCAAATACCCTCGGATATCAACAAACCAGCAAGAAATAAAATGTACCAGTTTTATCAACACAAATATATAATATTTTGTCTTACTTGTGCAACAAGTTGTCTATCAATTCGTTATTTATCTATCGCGGTACGGAAGATTTCTAACCGCCGGTCACTTGGTGAGGGCCGACACAATAGGGACCTATTTTCGTCAGAGGGGCTATTCCGCTTATTTCGAAAATTGAAATTATTCCAAATAAATGATGAGCAACAGGCACTTGTGAGATCGTGTTAAAGCTGAAAATGTCTTGTAGTTACATCGATTTTAAATCTTTAAGCCTATTTGTCATGGAAAAAGGCGAAAACCTCTGTTTACATAGAATGACGTTGTTTCCAACAGTACGGCACCAAAAATTTCGGGTAAGTTGAATCGCCAAAATAATTTGTAATAACCCAAAATCTGGGCTATGAATCACATGATCAGACACGTGACTTCCGGTACTTTGTTGACATACTGCTGATCAGTGCACATGGACAGTCAAACGCTGACGGTAGGGTTCTAAAGTCTCATTTATAATGGACCTTCGTTTTGGGTCATAATGCTACATCGTTTTTATAAAATCACTTGGTTATAGCACACACACCCTTTTATAAAAGACAAGTCTTCCTTGATCAAATCAGCTTTGGCAGACGACCCTCTTTATGACGAAAACAGGTCATATAATGTCAATATCCCATTGTAGAATTACAACTTGTATCATATAATGCCAATATCGCATCATATAATGATGAACTCGTATCATATAATGATAAATTCGTATCATATAATGATAAGTCATGTCATATAATGACAAAAACGCAACATATAATGATAATATCGTATCATATAATGACAATATCGTATCATATAATGACAATATCGTATTATATAATGATGATTTTGTATCATATAATGATGATTTTGTATCATATAATGATGAAATCGTATCATATAATGGACATCTATAATATAAGGCAACTATGGCTTTCCATATAAAACACTAGGTTTCTAGGTATGGCGTGGTTAAAATAAAATTAGATACAGGTTTTAACATTGATCAATCAGACATACTTTTAAAACACTTTAAACACTCTACCACAGTCGCATTCGACATTATCTAGGTATAGTGTGATGAAAATAAGTCCATGACTGGGAAATATTCAATACAGAAATCAATGCCATTTGTTACGGATTCAATAGCATTTCACAAGTTGCCCCCACAACCTTACATATATGCTCCATTGCATCGTTTCAAGAAATTATCAAAATCTTGCCTTAAAGATACGTTCCTAAACCAAAACAATTATCAGTTTTAAGATGTGAATGTAACACGGGTTCTATTAATAGTTTTTGAGTCGCAAAAGTTACAGTCTTAAAGTTAATACTACACTTACATTACATCATTTAGAATCTGCTACTAATTAGGACTTTGGTGTCCTGTATGTAACAACATTTCACAACCTGCACTAAAACATTTTGACTTTATAACTTTTTAGATTCTCGAAAGAACGTGTTTTCTCCCTTACAATTATTGTCCTTAAACATCACTACAATTATAATCTTATATTCTGAAATACATCGGTTGTCACGGGGATAATAGCTTTTCCAAAACCTTTATTAGCGCCAACGTTAGGGTGGTTCTGTAAGTCCCCTCCTCTTCCTCTTTAGCTCATCACAGGTCGTCCAGTACATACCACTCCTTACTCAAATAAGAGGGGTCCCTAAGGAAACAATCACCGACCGGAACCTCCAATAGACACATAACAAAAACAGGGCATCCAAAGGGATATTCCGAATTTGCATACTACAGAGTTATCTGCACTTGCGGGTAAGTATTGATTGTGACGTCATGTGTTTGCGAGCGTAACGTCATACGTTTAGGAGAAAACGACGTGAATTGCGCTCACAAAATAATGACGTAACAATCGATACCTACCCGCAAGGGAGCTAACTCTGTAATATGCAAAGACGGAATATACAAATGTAAGTGTAGTTTCATACACCGTAACAATCTACATTCGTATCAGGGCAAATCTACGGGAAGGCCAACAAGGTTTTAGAGGAACTTTGGTTATATTTTGGTATTTGAACTGAAAGAAGAAAACAAAATAATCAATACAATTTACCTTCCTGATATATAGCAAATGAAATCGATCTTGCTAAAGATTCATATTCTTATTGTCCATTTCTGTATTTCTAACCAAGATAAATGTTTTATCTATTTGAACGTAAAGCATATGAGTGAATTTAGAACATTCATAAATTAACCTGTGTTTATATTGTTACTTTCAAAGTGAATGTTTTTTTTTCATTTATCTATAAATACAATCCTGATGACACTGATATTTCTATATTACACCGACATAAGTTTGTAGATCATACCAATACAAGTGACTACTAATACCAAATTCGGTTAGTATCGCCACCGATCGCGGCAGTAGGATAACAGGTATTGTACAATGTGCAACATGTACTTAATCACATCTAATTAAAATATTTTGATGTATTCTCAAAAATTGATTTTTTTCAGAAAAAAAGGCCTCGCGAATAAACGGTATCGTCAAGACATAATCATTCTTAAATCATACAGCAATGTTATCTATATCACAGAGAAATAAAACAGGTCCTAAGACCGTCCCCTGTGTAACCCCAGATTCTTTCCATTCTATATCAGTCACAATCTCGGACCAACAGTTTGTTTATCCAATAGATACATCGCCAACTAGGTCTTATCTCAAGCTATAATTTATTTTTGTACATGTTGAATACCTGGAGTACAAGAATGTTTATTTAACGTCACATATTGTATATACCAAGACAACATTATACGTACCCGGCCTACTATACCTTTCGGCCGGGTACGAATTGGTCCCTATGTGTCGTAGTGGAGCACTGCCTCCAAAAATCACTCGGGCATAGTTTTCTATACTTTTTTGTAGGTTTCCAATTATTTTATGCGTATACATGCATTGACATATTATTTTTGTCCAAAACAAGCATAACTATCATTCTTAATATCTACCGTACCGCTAACAAGACGTCAAATTCACAATTTGTGGACTTGCCGTATAAATTCTCTTCAAAAAGACCTTCATATGTATTATGTCAAAAATAATGCCTCGATGAGAATTCGATATTTTATGTAGTTCAGTTTTATTGCCTAGTAGGTAAGCTATATCAAACAAGTAGGATAAAAATGCAAACAAACGTTTTATAATGGTTTGCATAATCATTACTTTGCTCCATTAGCAAGAATAGGCACCAATTGTAGCTCTAAAGACGACACCATTTTCTGTCAAAAAGTCTTTTGAGCTACAATATTGCAGCTATATACCAAGACAACATTAGCTCTGTCGTGATATTTTTGATACAAACATTTAGCAAAATGACTCGGACATATTTCTCTGCATCTGTTGCCTGGTTAAATAAGGAAATGAGTCATGTAATTCCAAGTTCAAAAGAAACATTACAATGTGGTATAGAAAAGAACCTGAACGGTTTTTGTGAAATGTTGAGTTGATTAGAAATGTTTACACTTTTCAAAAGGCGTCTCCACAATCTAGTTTAACCTTTTCGTGGCAATTTATTCTTACAAATTTGATTCACTCGGGAAATACGCAAATTTTGATAGTACGCAAAAAAAATTGGTTGACAGCATTATCAACATCGATTTTGCACATAGGACGATGTCTGACGGTTTTTAATTCAATTACTTTCTGCGAAAGCGAAATTGAACTAATACTTGATATTTTCACGAAAACCACACGCTTTGAATGTGTTTATTGGTTTCACAGATAACGAATGCACTAGGATTAATACCAAATCATTGCGGTTATCGACCTGCAGTAGTTAACGCAACTGTGGTATGTGTTTATCAAGTAATACTAATACTTGATATTTTACAGTGTATACATACGACACCTGTGAACGTGTCCGAACAATTATTTTAAACAGACATCTTACATACCTATTGATTACAATCACGTGACAACATATCGTGATATAAGTTGAACCGGGAAGTAAATTGTGTAGTATATGTAGTTGTAGTCAGTAAGAGGGGTGGATAAAAGACACGGACGATGGCAAGCAAAAATTCTATCCGCCTCGCTCAAGTGCACGTGCCCGACATGTGTTCGATATGTGAAATCACAGAAGATATAAACTGGTATTGTAACGATTGTCAGGAAAATTTATGTGATAAATGTAAAGACGGTCACAAACGGGGAAGGAAAACACGAAACGACAACGTCGTACCAATCAAGGAGGCGAACAAACAGGGAGAGACCATCATTCCCGAGGGATGTAAAATACACCCCGGCAAATCATGTGACCTGTACTGTAGCGAGTGTGAAGTCATCATGTGTGTATCATGCTTTACCCAGAAACATAAACAACACGCTTTCAAAACTATAGAAGAAGAAATTGTTTCACAGAAAATGTACATACAGAATGAACTAGACACGTTGAGATCCGAAGTTGATCAATCTGACATTAAACTAAGAAAATGTAAACAAGACGCCAAGTCATTCGAGGATAAAGTCCATAGCGCTATTAAGGAAGTAGAATCCAGGAGGTCAAAGTTGAAGGCTGAGATCGATTATGAGGCCGACTCAGCAGTTACAGAGTTATCGTCCCTTCTTAAAGAAGCAAAAGAATCACAAGTTAAAGATTGTGAGCGATCAGAGAAAAATCTCAAGGAAATGAGTAAGTTAATTCGAGCTGTTGAGGAGGAAATGATAAAAACGTCGCAGATATCATCCTTCCTTGAAATGACGAAGAAACTACAAACCGCCAAATCGCTGTACGAATTAAATACTGAAAGTGTGATGCCCAGTCCACCACATTTTGTACTCGGGACATTTGAATGATCTCAATTAAAATCAATGATTGGGTATATTCAGATCGGTCAGGATGTCGCAAGCTACAAGAAGAGAAAGATTGACAGTACGCATGTCAAAGAAAGGTCCAAATTCGGAGTAATACAAAACACCATGATCATCTCGATATGTCCAACAGACGATAAACTCGCATGGATCTCAGTATCCAAAAGTAGGGATTTGATTTTAGTCAACAACGACGGTCAGGTTATAGAGACAATAAAGCTGAACTTCGAGCCAAAGGGTCTGACATTGACCAACACAGAAGGACTACTGATGACACGTAGTGATACATCACCACTGATATACCATCTGTCCGAGGACAGACGAGTCACCACGTTTGCTGACGTCAGTCCATTACATGCTTGTTATGTGAGTGTGAGTGACGATGACGAGGTGTTCGTTAGTACTAACTCTCCAACAATATTGGTACTGAACAAGTCCGGAGACAAGGTCAGACAACTCTCGTGTGGAGGGAATGGATGTAGTATCGTCTGTCTGACCACAGGACACGTCGCTGTGGTGGTATGCAGGCCTGATGATGGTTATCGATATGAACTGGTAATAAAGGACCAATCCGACATTTCCTTACATACCTGGCGTGGAGAACTGGACAATGGTCAGCAGGTCAGTAGGATAGGACTTGGTCGGATAAGCCGTGACATATACGACAGAGTATTTGTTCCTGATTTCAGAAATAATCAGGTATATGTTGTATCAGGGGACGGTAGAAAAGCCACCTGTCTCCTGGACCAGAGACATGGTTTCACAGTTCCTACAGCTGTGGGTGTAGATAGGCGTGGATTTGTTTGGATCGGATGTGGTGATGGCACGGTTCATGTGATGGAACTATGAACACGTGGTATGGTGATGGTATTGAACACGTATAAAGACGTGATGATGAGTATACGTGATGAGGAATACCGAGGAAGTGGACAGATACAATGAATGAAAGTGTAATAGAATGAATTATATGAGTTAAAATACATTAAGAGTGAGTGTAGCCATAAAATCTACTGTGTTTTTTTTTTTTGTATCACAAATGTAACTTATTGATGTTACCGCCGTGCAATTGTGCATCCTGCTAATTCGCTGTCAGGTCCTTTTTCGCGAACGATACCCGCAAATAAAATGGAAAGAATGACATGTTAGATAGCATGTGTAGCTTAAAGATGCTCCGCTGACAAATGTTTTTTTTTTCTCCGTCAAAAACAGAAGCAGGCATATTAGTATTTTCTTCCATTACAAAATTTGCTTATTTTACACCAGTGAAAAATTTGAGCCTCTCATTTTATTTTAAGATAGATATATTAAAAATAATTAATTGCATCCTGAAAAAAATATGTAGCACTATGTCCTATATGGACTGAGGTACTAATTGCGCATGCACCAAAAGCAAAATAAATTATTTTATATTATTTTTGTGTTCATTAAACATACACATACACTGTTAAACGCCCATAATTGTTCAAATCATGAGTATTGTTTTTGCTCTGTCGGTGGTGGAGCAGCTTTAATTCTGTATGAAATTGACAAATGAATATTTATCCGCGCGAATAAGTATCAAACAGGAGCTGGAGCTCGCGAAATTTACTCCTCATTAACAACGATACAGTATATAAATATAATTTGGCTGGGATTGATCTATATCGACCAGCAATAGGATCGCAATGTATGTAAATATTTAAATGTAAATGGTCATATCGGGTTTGTATTTGTTTTTATGTCACTCATGAAAGTTATCACATGTTGTATTATCATTTCCATGTAAATGATCACATCGGGTCAACAGTTATATACATTGTAAGCATATTATTTGCAGAATTTTTATTGCGGGATATTTTTTTTTAGAAAGGACACATTTGGCGACCATTTTGAAAATGTTTATTTCTTCGTTTTGAGCAGAGCCAGATTTCGACAATTTCTATTTCAATAATTTTTACTTAAAATATCATCGCGACACCATTTTAATCGTGTTACGTTTTACTGTAAATCTTAACTAGGATACACTTTTTTAAACTCTGAAAATTTCCAAAAATATGTATTCAAAAGGCACAAAAAAGTAAGCACAACGGCTTAGGCCCCCATTTTTGCCTGAATTAGAAATAAAAAAAAAACTTGTTTGGAATATATAGCTATAATATATCGTGTATATGACCAAATTGACCAAATTTCCAGAAAATTCTTACGATTTAATTGTTAAATAGGTATATTTCGGCGGCAACAACTCAAAAAAACGAACATATGCTATTTCTTCCATTTTCTTCTATGGTATGAACTCTCATTTCCGAAATATATGTATCTGCAAGAAAACTATTATACAAGAGATGTTTGACTTCTCAGAGGTGTACATCCTAAAGTAAACGAATACAGTGAGTTTAGTTTATAACTTATCTTTATCATGTCGCGTATGTAATTATAAATTATATAAAAAAAATCATAATGTCGCTTATGTAAATTATATTTTTTTCATAATGTCGCTTATGTAAATGATCATATCCCTTTTTGTTATTAAGTGTAAGTAGCTTATCGAACTGACCATATTCTTAGCGCTATTTTTAATGGTCAAGTTTTATTTTTTAGCTCACCTGGCCCGAAGGGCCGGTGAGCTTATGTCATGGCGCGGCGTCCGTCGTCCGTCGTCCGTCCGTCCCGTCCGTCCGTCAACATTTCCTTTAAATCGCTACTAGTCATAGAGTTCTGCATGGATTGTAACCAAATTTGGCCACAAACATCCTTGGGGGAGGGGGAACAGAACTTGTATAAATTTTGGCTCTGGTCCCCCCGGGGGCAGGAGGGGCGGGGCCCAATAGGGGTAATAGAGGTAAATCCTTTAAATCGCTACTTGTCCTAGAGTTCTGCATGGATTGTAACCAAAATTAGCCACAAACATCCTTGGGGGAAGGGGAACAGAACTTGTATAAATTTTGGCTCTGATCCCCCGGGGGTAGGAGGGGCGGAGCCCAATAGGGGAAATAGAGGTAAATCCTTTAAATCGCTACAAGTCATAGAGTTCTGAATGGAATGTAACCAAATTTGGCCACAAACATCCTTGGGGGAAGGGGAACAGAACTTGTATAAATTTTGACTCTGACCCCCCGGGGGCAGGAGGGGCGGGGCCCAATAGGGGTAATAGAGGTAAATCCTTTAAATCGCTACTTGTCATAGAGCTCTGAATGGAATGTAACCAAATTTGGCCACAAACATCCTTTGGGGAAGGGGAACAGAACTTGTATAAATTTTGGCTCTGGTCCCCTGGGGGCAGGAGGGGCGGGGCCCAATAGGGGAAATAGAGGTAAATCATTTAAATCGCTTCTAGTCATAGAGTTCTACATGAATTGTAACCAAATCTGGCCACAAACATCCTTGGGGGAAGGGGAACAGAACTTGTATAAATTTTGGCTCTGGTCCCCCAGGGGCAGGAGGGGCGGGGCCCAATAGAGGAAATAGAGGTAAATCCTTTAAATCGCTACTAGTCATAGAGTTCTACATGAATTGTAACCAAATTTGGCCACAAACATCCTTGGGGGAAGGGGAACAGAACTTGTATAAATTTTGGCTCTGACCCCCCGGGGGCAGGAGGGGCGGGGCCCAATAGGGGAAATAGAGGTAAATCCTTTAAATCGCTACTAGTCATAGAGTTCTGCATGGATTGTAACCAAATTTGGCCACAAACATCCTTGGGGGAAGGGGAACAGAACTTGTATAAATTTTGACTCTGGCCCCCAGAGGGCAGGACGGGTGGGGCCCAATAGGGGAAATAGAGGTAAATCCTATAAATCACTTCTTGTCCTAGAGTTTTGTTTGGATTGTGACCAAATTTGGCCATAAACATCCTTGGAAGAAGGGGAACAGAACTTGTATAAATTTTGGCTCTGACCCCCTGGGGGCGGGAGGGGCGGGGCCCAATAGGGGATTTAGAGGTTAATATTAAAATTCCTTCAGAAAAGAAACAATGAACCTGTATTCAGAACATTACTTGGCATTACAAACCAGGTGAGCGATACAGGCCCTCTGGGCCTCTTGTTTATATTTTTATACCGCTTATGAGCCTCAACTTTCTCTATGAAAATGTTGTTGCTATTACTATTAATCGGTATTAGAATATAATAATTGGTCTTTTTCGAAAGTTTTTTTTAATTTCTCTTTTTACTATCATCAATGTCTCACTGTCTTATTTTGTATAAATTTCATAAATAAAATAAATCATTAAATGTATTCTTGTTTTATTGTTTTCAATTTTATCAATGTATTGAATCTAAGCACAAGTTTATAATCGAATAATTTTACAACTTTTTTTATTGCGAAATTCCACACAAATTTCAAATTGAGTAACTCATTGATGTAGTTCAAATGATTGTATAGAACTTCAGTAAAACGTCCTTGTGTTCAATACAAAACAGGGCTAAATTGTACAAGGTAGACAAGGTAGACAATCACCTGGTTCGTATTGATAAAAATAATGGTATTTTTTCAGTAATTGAATAATAGCTTTAATGAATAGCTGTCTTCGTTAATAACTCCAAATGTCTTTTGTAGTTAAATCGCTTACTGAGAACTAAAGTATTCTTTCTTGGTAATCACATGACCCTGAATACATACACAGTTTACCAAGAACGGAGTTATTACTTCCTGGTAATTATCGTCGACTGTTGTCCTTAGTGATGTATAATCACGAGGTGAAACATTTAAACAGGTCACCGGTAAATTTCGGTAACGTTTTAAGACCTGATCGGTTATTCATTATTACAATGGTCTTTATAAAAGGTTTAAAATCTAAATATATGTTTGACGAACACATTTATCAAAATCAATGTCAAATGATTTTAAGTATCGAAGTGCAGTGTAACACAAGATTGATCTTTGCGTCTTTCAAGTAATATACGCAATATATACGCCAACTGACAACTACCACGTGACATCAGATCGTGATATAAGTTGAACCGTGAAGTAGTTTGTGTAGGATACAGTCAGGAATAGGGGTTGATAAAACACACAGACAATGGCAAGCCAGCGTTCTATCTGCCGCGCTCAAGTGCACGTGTCCGACATGTGTTCGATATGTGAAAGTACAACAGATATAAACTGGTATTGTAACGATCGTCAGGAAAATTTATACGATAAATGTAAAGACGGTCACAAACGGGCAAGGAAAACACGAAACGACAACGTCGTACCAATCAAGGAATCGAGCAAACAGGGCGAGACCATCATTCCCGTGGTATGTAAGACACATCCCGGTAAATCATGTGACTTGTACTGTAGGGAGTGTGACGTCATCATGTGTGCGACGTGTTTAACACAGCAACATGAAAAACACAATTTTAGAAACATCGAAGAAGAAATTGTTTCACAGAAAAGGTACATACAAAATGAACTAGACACGTTGAGATTGGAGGTTGATCAATCTGACACTAAACAAACAAAAGGCAAACAAGAAACCAAGCCATTCGAGGATAAAGTCCATAGTGCTATTAAGGAAGTAGAATCCAGGAGGTCAAAGTTGAAGGCCGAGATCGATTCTTTGGCCGACTCAGCAATTACAGAGTTGTCGTTCTTACTTAAAGAAGTAAAAAAATCACAAGTTAAATATTGTGAGCGATTCAAAAAAATATCAAGGAAATGAAGAAGTTGATTCAAGCTCTCGAGGAGGAAATGAAACAAACGTCGCAGATATCATCCTTCCTTGAATTGACGAAGAAACTACAAACCGCCAAATCGATGTACAACTTCAATTCTGAAAGTGTGATGCCCCGTCCACCACATTTTGTACCTGGGATATTTGCCGTCGAAAGGATATAAGAAACTTTACTTTAATTAAATCATATTTCAAAACTTTTTATTTCAAACAAATGATCTCAATTGAATCTTGTAAGAAACTTTGAATATCTTTACTTTTAGAATTAAAAATTTCAAACTTGTTTCAGTTTTGGCCAAATGCATATTAAAGAGAGGAGGGAACAATCAACGATGACAACGATAACAAACAACATTGGCTCTATAGCAAGAATGTGTGCTGTAACCGAGGTGAGACTAAAAAACTTTGCGATTCAGATTCAAGGGATATATATTGAATATATAACCAATTCTTATATTTCATCAGTCAAAATTTTACCATTATGTCAATATCCTGCAATATTGCGAAAAATATCATTCTCGCGAAAATAATCTGCTATACAGTAGTAATTAAATATGTAGCAAAGAATTGATTTAGCCTGTTAGAGCTCTTTGACCTTAGATGAAGGTCAAGGTCATTCATTTATCTCAGAAATTTGTCTATTTATATATGCTATTCTAAAACTTAAGAACGATAAAAACTTTTAAAGGGTTCATATTTTGTTTCTTGATGTAGCTTTTCTGCATCACAAAAAACCAAAAAAAAAACGAAAAAAAACTGGTGATTCAAAACGAAAAAGAAAAAACCTTGGGATCAAAATTTATTAAAATATGTATTCTATTTGTTCCAGAAAATTGAGCGTGTAGTGTTTGTTGGGAACTTTTTACGGGTAAATACAATTTCCATGAAGTTACTTGCGTATGCCATGGAGTTTTGGTCCGACGGTGCTATGAAAGCTTTATTCCTGGAAACATGAGGTAGGACAATTTATTTGTACCAATTTAAAACTTTACTGATGCATTTCTGTCAGTTTAAAGGGCCACTACCTTTCCGAAACGGCTTTTAATTTTTTTAAACGAGATCAATAATTTTTAGAGTCGCAGAAGTTATTAACTATACGTTTACTAGCACACTTATCATCGCCTTCAGAACTGTTTAATTAGAATAAATAAAATGTTAATTTTCATAACGCGGGTCGTTTTATGTTTCCCGCTGTTGTCCTAATGCCCGCGGTAGTTGATTATCACTGCACCAGATGACAAAACAGCGAAATGAATCTCCACTGTTATCGTACATTAGACAGGAAATCTTGCATATTTTTGGTGTTGTAACCTCATCTTAAGCCATCGATATATATTTTCTTTTGTTTAAATGTTTTTAAGAAACTTTAAATTTTGCTCCGGAAAGGTAGTGGGGCTTTAAAATAAAGTTGAATCTATGAACATACTGTAAACATCACATATTACAGAAACACATTTTAACAAAGGATGACATTTTATTGACTCGTGCCGTATCCGGGCCTCAAACTCATGATCTACGGCACCCAATCGCCTAGCCAAACATACCTTTGCCGTTAAACATTCTTGTATCTTATTTTAGCACAAAAGTGGAAAAATGTTAAATATGATTTATTAAGGCAGATATAAATTAGGGAAATTGATTGGTACAATGCTCGAAATACCTTTTTACAAATTTTAGCACTATATGATAATAATAATGATATATTATAATTAAATGTGAAACCAAACAAAAACGCCTGAAAGATACTTTGTATACACATACTATTTTGAGTAAAATCATCATTGCCTTGCACAGTTCTATTTATAATTTACAAAAAAATGAAAAATAGAAATATTGATAAATGTTATTCTTTATTTGGATATTTGTGGGTAGGTATTGATTGTGACAACATGAGTTTACGAGCATGTTATTCTTTTCGAGAGAAAACTGATGTAAATTGTGCTCACAAAATAAGGACATATCACAATGGATACCCCTGGCAAGGAAGGTAACTCTTATTCCATCTTTGCATATTGTAGAGTTAGCTCCCTTGCGGGTAGGTATCAATTGTTATGTCATTATTTTGTGAGCCAATTCACGTGGTTTTCCCCCAAACGTATGACGTTACACTCGCAAACACATGACGTCACAATCAATACCTACCCTCAAGGGCAGATAACTCTATTTCTACCACAATAGGCGGTGGTATTCAACTCTCAGGGTATCAAATAAATGATGCAGCTGTTGATTTACAATTTGTTTATACCACACGTGGTATATACTCTGTACGCATTCTGATTGGCTGATATGATGAACTTTGACCAAACTACGTCTTTCTCAGTGTCGGGGCATCATTTATCAACGTCATCAATAATGGAGTGACTTCATGCTATATGCTGTGATTGCCGCTTGACACCAAAACTACTGTTGGATAGCATACTTATCCTCGTCGTATTTATATCGGCTAAAAGCTCATGTCCTTTGTAACTTTTAAAAAATAACTCACTCGTGTGGAATAAATTCCATATCCAACAACCACTCGTTGTGTAACCTCAATATATGCAAATACAGAATATGCAACAATTCAGAATAATGAAAATCTGTATGTTTCAGGGATATTTTGGTGCTATGGGCTGTATGATGGAGTATGTTGCCACGACGTCCAGGGAGGCCTTTCCTTACCCACATCCTGATACGGACAACCTTAACGGACATCGACCAGACTGCATGGGTGCTGACCGGCCCAAAACTAACCACAGGGACCAGGACCATACACATACAAATGGACTAGGATGACCACACTGACAACTGCTGTACTGTAGATATTCCATTTTTACTACTGTGATAGGGAGGCGCTGAGAATCGTGTAGATAGATCATGTGATATATCATCTAAGGCCCCAAAAAAATAATGTCTGTTTAGGGTTTTATTGGCAAAAACAATAAGGTTGGTAGGCTGGGATGTTTTTAGTGTGAGTGTACTCGTACTATTAATTTCCTTGTCGGGTGTAGAGTCTGTGTACATCCGCTATGTGCAGATTTCAACTGCGCACGCGATACCGGAAGTCAGTGTCTTATAGCATTTAATAGATTTCGCCATGATTTAGTGACACTAAACTTTCAAAAACATATATTAAGATATACTTGTCAGCGATAATCTACTATAAATTAACAAGTGACATTTCACAGTGCTAAACACGTTTGTTTTGTGTAAATTTCAAGTGGCGGATCATACAAACTCTTGCATCGGTCACGATATTCTAAGCATCTGATCGACTTTGGAAACTTCCGAAACAATACAATGCAATTAAGGTTTATATAGTCAATAAAAGAAAGTGACGAAATGGATAAATTTTAGTACCGACCACATATTTAATTTATTTCACATCATCCTAGGTGTACGTTGCATAATCGCTTACTAAACCCTGTGACTGCATTTGCTGCAGTTCTAATTAATATTAAAAACACAGCTTTGCGTGAGAGAAACAGAATGAAAAAACACATTATAAAATATCAGTCTGAGTGTCTGAGCTCTAGATCTAGTGTACCCCAGAAAGGCAATCAAGCATGACACAGGTAAGCCACCACGTGCACAGAGACAGGACAGTGGTCTAGCGGACGACTAACAACGAAACAAGTTTATCGTATCAATATCAATATGATAATAAAGTAATTTCATATTTAAAGTTCTGATGAAGTAAAGGAAAGTATTTATTACAATGCACCAAGGATAATTAACAAAAGTGCTATGTACACCTGTTGCAGAGGATGATTTCATAGCGGAAATTAAGGTTAGGAAGTATTTAGCGAGCACTTAATGTCTAATGGACATATTTCTAGTTTTGTTTTGTTTTTCCTTTTTCTTAGTGTGTCTTTCACTTTTAGATAATGGTCGGAACTGGAGTCTGAGGTAAAAAAAAACCCTAGAAAAGTGGAAAAAAAATTAGGGTTGGGGGTAAAAAATTTGGGCCAGTCAGGTAACCCTAAACAGACATTTTTTTTGGCCTAATTATACAGTCCTAAAAGCTTTCAATCTAATCAGAAAGACTTGCAAGTCCGTTCCACTACACTTCTCTCCGTTACGGTCTAACAATTCCCTGTCCGGGGTCACTTCAGCATGACCTCTATGGTTAACCAATCAGTGTGTTGCTTTCAAAATCTTGAGTGTGGTTGATTCATTCGGCAGTACAAACAGCTAACCGTGTGTCCCGAGATGTTCCAATTCTAGGCTAGGGGTCATGATTAGGTGACCCAGAACGGGATGTTGTTAGATCTTGTATTGGAGCGTAACGTAACGTAGAGCATTGTAGTGAAACAGAATTACAAGTCAAAGTTTAATGAGATTGTAAAAGCTTCTGTCTTTATGTAAAATACTGTCAAAAATAAGATAATGTAAAAGCAAATCTTTTTATCGGAGCTTTTCTTGCTTATGTTTGATAGTTCATTAATTACATGTCAACTTTTTCTTTAAAACACTACATTTTAAGAATGACTTACATGAAATATTCAATAATTTTTCAGTCTGACTGCTAAATAGAATTTTTGTAGTACAATTTATATGAAAGGTAAAATTCTCTTTTGATCTGTACATGTAGAAGGACAGACAATGTATATGTTAATACTGGAAACATTTTAGCACAGCCAAAATGCTTAAAAAAAATGTAGAAATATGATTTATAAGTGCGGATATGATTAAGGGCAATAGTATTCGATGGTTTGTTACAGTAAATACTCTTTGTACAAAATGAATTCATGCTGCAAAGAGAGCTCGAAAAACACCTGATATATAAGAAGTAATCAATGTTTACTTTATATTGTCTTTTCTATCTTAAACAATTTAGGCTTGAAGGCAAAATTGGTGATTTGAATGCAAGTCAAAAATTTCCATAAGCCCGTTTTAATGTTGACTATTAAGATACAACCTCTCTCAAGAGTAAAAACCCCTCTCTGGTTGAAACTCCTGGCTGGTGACCAAATTTGGTACCCAACAAAATTTCTATTATAGAGATCTAAAATCGTGTTTGGTCACCAAGGATATGCTTCAATTGAATTCTAAGTCAGTTGACATATATATTTATAAAACTTGCAAGCTTCATTTCATTAAAAAAAGTGCAATGCTATCTTGAATATGATAACTTTTGCATACATCTATTAAAACAGTTGTGAAAATTTTATAATTTGATTATAAATTATGCTTACTGCTGAAAGAAAAATAGTGATACCATTTATTAGTTTGAATGATTTTACTGTATATGACATATGTATATGTCTACAATGTTAGATGTGATACCAGTATGTGTATTTATATATACAATAAGTTGTAGATATGTGTGTAGGTTTTTGCATGTGTGAATGTCAGTGTATATGTGGATTTGTGCATTTACGTGTGGGTGTGAGTGTCATATTCATATGACTATAAATGTCAACATAGATTCATTCCATTGGTTTGCCCATGGTCTTTTAGATATTGTTCGAGGCATCTTTTTAATTAGAATTGGTCATTTAGATATCGACCGAGGGATCATTTTGATGAGTTACATAAACCATAAGACAAATTTTACTGAGGAGTATAGATATATTGATAAGTAAAATAGACAATGTGTTACTATACACTTTATCATCCTCAATATTCTAGGGGTTACTATCATTGTCATTATATATATATCCTCCCCCAGAATATGTCGACAAAACTGAAATAATTTCAGAAGGAAAAAAAATGACCAATCCCAGGCATATAAATTCTTCCTTGGAAGACTAAAGAGACTGTGATGCCCAACTTCAAAGTCACACGCGAATGGTAAAGTCAAACATGAATGGTAAAATCACATGTGAATGGTAGTGTACCATTATACGGTTCCTTTGATGTATTTCAAAGGACCAAACTACCTGTCTCATCTGTGGTCGCACACAGAGCCTTCAGTTTTGCTGTAACATATACCAGGGGTGGATATAACGACAGTGATAGTAACCCCTAGAATATTGAGGATGACACTATACATTCACTAGGGATATATTAGGTGAAACAGATTTTAGATATTACTTTAGACAGGTTTTACTGTCTAGTATTAGAATACAAATGTATAAAGCTTATGAACATTTATCTTCACTGTCGCCTTAGTAACCAGAGCCTCAAACACCCCTGAAATTCCAAAATGGACTATTCCAGCCCTTGAACTAGAAGAATCTAAATGGGTCTTAAGGAATGAATGGGTTAAGTAAAACTTTTTTTTTTAAAAGTTTTAAAATTGGTTTTAATTGTGTCTGATATTCCATAGTCTTCCCATTATACATATCCATAGTTATATAATCAATTTTTCTTTGTTTTCATACCAAATCTGGCTTTCTGATTGGCCAACAATTTTTGTTCATACAACTATGAAAAAAAAACCGAGAATGGCGCGAAACCCCGACGTTATCGTGACGTCACAATAGAGACATTGGCGTTGTGTATTGACTCGGAAAAAAGAATCCCTTGAAAAACCACTATAATGTTACATTTAAACATACTTCATTTTATCAAATAGATTATAAAATTAATTATAAGTATTGATGTCACTATTTTTTAATTTTATCGGGTTATGAAAAAAAAATTGTTTGCAAACTGTGTGAATCCGCGTAGTGGATTATCACAGTTTGCAAACAAATTTTTTTCATACCCTGATAAAATTAAAATATATTGACATCAATGCTTAAATAAAAGATCAGGGTTAATTTCCTATTTTTCACTTGCATTGGTCATTATGTACAGGGGTAGCTTGGGTGGAGAACGATAATGTTTTGAGCTGTTTTAAATGATACATTATGCAACAAACAGGGTCTTGTGAGTTTCCAATGTTGTAATAGACATTGATTGTTATGTCATAATTTATTTCTGAGCTTTAAGTCCTACATGTAATCACCAACAGGGTTTTGGGACACTTTCTCATATCAAGAACTAAAAGGACGAACAATTAATCTATTAATATGATTCCAGTAACTCATTATTTTCAATAGTATTAGACATGGCTTTAAATTGCATAGAATATTTAACCAGATTTGGAAATATCACAACATGTCCATATCATTTGTTTTATGCAGACATTATTATTGATAATGTTCTTTGAACCATCGATAAACTAACTTTATGTATATTTCATGAATTATTCCGCCTAAAGACGCCTGTGAAGGCAGAAAGTTCTTGAGGCAAAGTCTCAATTTTTTTTAAATTTTCTCAACTAATGTATAATGTAGCATACAAAAGCATGCTGGATTTTCTAATGAACAATTCTCATTCATATTTCCTAAATTCTTCATCTGCATATCATATAACCAACTGATTTCACTCTCTATTGAAACAATCTTTAGTAAATTTGATCAAAAATTGACATATTTAAATGTCAAAATTGTATTAATTAATTACTACTCAGAGCTTGTACTGTAGTTGCTTGGGAGTTGCGATGGCTATGTAGTTAAGTTGTCCGATATCCTCTGAATTGCAAGATCTGATGGCACCCTTGTTAGAGTGCAATATCTAGGTACTAGTCTTACGGAAAATCAGGAATATCTAGGTACTAGTCTTACGGAAAATCAGGAATATCTAGGTACTAGTCTTACGGAAAATCAGGAATATCCACGTACTAGTCAAAGGAAAATCAGGAATATCCAAGTGCTTAGTTGTAGGGAAGTTTGAAATATTTGGGTTCTAGTTGTAGGAAAATTAGAAATAAAATATTTGTGTTCTAATTGTAGGAAAATTAGAAATATTCAGGTTCAAATCATAGGAAAATTTGAAATATTCAGATTCTAGAAGTAGGAAAGTTAGAATATTCTGGTTCTAGTTGTAGAAAAATAAGAAATATTCTGGTTCTAGTTGTAGGAAAATTAGAAATAATCGGTTCTAGTTTAAGGAAAATTAGAAATATTCTGGTTCTAGTTATGGGAATATCCAAGACCAAAATCTTCCTTCTCCCTGTTAAACTACAAAATAAGTTCAGAATCAGCCTTAACTCTGTACCACAGGGACCTGGCACAAACTTCCAACCAACGGTATAATATAAGACATTGTTTATAGTATTGGTCGGAAATTGCTAGGTCCCTGTGTTACATACTAGTATACCACTAATAGTGAATTTTACCACAGGGACCTGGCACAAACTTCCAACCAACGGTATAATATAAGACATTGTTTATAGTATTGGTCGGAAAGTGCTAGGTCCCTGTGTTACATACTAGTATACCACTAATAGTGAATTTTACCACATGGACCTGGCACAAACTTCCAACCAATGGTTTACATATATGTATAATACTAGCTGCAATATTGTAGCTCAAAAGACTTTTTTGACAGAAAATGGTGTCGTCTTCAGAGCTACAATTGGTGCCTATTACTGCTAATTTAGCAAAGTAATGATTATGCAAACCATTATAAAACTTTTGTTTGGAATTTTTATCGTACTTGTTTGATATCGCTTACCTACTAGGCAATAAAACTGAACCACATAAAATATTGGATTCTCATCGAGGCATTATTTTTTTTACATAATACATATGAAGGTCTTTCTGAAGAGAAATTATATGGTAAGATCACTAAATGTGAATTTGACGTCTTGTGAACGGTACGGCAGATATTAAGAATCGTAGTTATGTTTGTTTTGGACAAAAATAACATATAAATGCATGTATACGCATAAAATAATTGGAAACCTACAAAAAAGTATAAAAAACTATGCCCGAGTGATTTTCGGAGGCAGTGCTCCACTACGACACATCAATTTGTACCTGGCCAAAAGGTATAGTAGGCCAGGTATGTATATTCGTTCGAGTATAATAATACATGCTGCCGGTTGGAAATTTGTTCCAAGTCCCTGTGCTTCATACTTACTCTACTAATAGCAAATTAACCTATTAAAATCAATTAACTCTCATACTGTCCATTAATACTTATTTTTCATGACTTATACTGTTCTATTGTTGCTGATACTGAAAATCAAACGCAATATATTTAGCTCATTAATAATATCTATGTATTTAACTTTATATAGTCACTATTTATACACTGCTGAAGTGGTTCTACAGTTGATAAGGCCAAAAAAAATATGTCCCTTTAGGGTTACCCGACAGAACCTGATTTTTTTTTTTCCATTTTTCTACAACAAAAATTAAAAGTCAAGATTTTCATCTCAGACTCTGGTTTGGCCATTACTTTAGAATGAAAGACACTAAAAAAAAAAAAAATAAAAAAAAATCCCAACCTACCCAATCTAATTAAAATTTGATGTTCATTATCTGCTCCGTACACTCCGTATGAGCGGAGTGTTCCGTATGAGCGGAATGTACGGAGTAGATAATGAACATCAAATTTTAATTAGATTGCAACCTACCGACCCTATTTTTTTTGTACCCCTAAACAGACATATTTTTTTTGGTCTCATAATTTCAGATATTGTATCAATTGGCAATACCTAATCTTATCTAACTTTTATTATTGTTTTGTTCAGTTAGAGGTCCAATGATTTGTTTTTTTGTTTTTTTGTGTGTTTGTTTTTCCTTTATATATGCTCTGTTATATAAAGGGTATACATGTATTTATATTTTGTTATAGTTAAATGTTTTTTATGTGATTATATGGTGTTTTTTTTTTTAGTAGGCTGACATGGCCAAAGTCCATCAGGAATTCTGTTTTACAGGAAAATAATTGATAACTGCAATGGTTTATATAGATCAACAGCTGGGGTAGTCATACAATGTACCTACCATATTCAGGCATATGCATGTTTACTGTGACAGATTAATGTGCAATGACTACAGAAAGAATTGAATTATGGCTGACTATAGAGATTTTCGTCCTCAACATACATTTTTGTTCCCTTATCAGGGGTTTCCTCTTTCAGGAGAGGCGGTACAATTGTAATTTCGGGGGGTTACTTTTCTATACTATCTGTATGCTATCTAATGTAATTTAGTCCAAATCAGCCGTTACCTCATGTATAGCTATAGGCTTTAACAAGTAAAAAGTAACGGGTTCCGCCTAATAAGCGACTCCTTGTTAGAATATTTAAGTGCCCTGGACGCTAATACAGCGAATAGTATGTCGGAACTTAGTCTCAGTTTCAATTTCCAAATATTTTATTGACGGAAGGATATTAAATGATAAAATTAGACATAGTCTATCTTAGTCCTCTCTGGATACAGGTGGTACAAACAAACAAATTAAACATACCGTATTCGACCCAATAAGCGCTCAGGGCATTTAGAAAATTGAAAAAAATGAAAAGGTGTTATTAATAAGACGAAGTTATTGCAAATCTATACAGTTTTGCGTAGTTTTCGTCTTTGTTTATGCCTGGGCAATTGAAATTGAGGCTTCAAAAAGGGGAAGGGGCACTTATTGGGTCGAATATAATATACATGGTGGGGGGGTTTATGAAGGTAAGGGGAGGTAACTCTCAGACGAAGAAGGATTATCTTCATACTTACTAACTGTTACTATTAAAAATAACATATTATTTTGATATTGTGTGTTTCCCAACATGAGATGATTTTAAGAATATTTGAAAGTATGTCTACTTAACCTAGTTTCCATATTAATTTTAATGAAAATTAAGAGAAATGAGGTAATTTGCTGTAAGCAAATAAAGTAATTAGATGAAAATGTCTAAAGCCTTAAATCAAATTCTAATTTTCTTATCAATTTATTGAATGAGAGTAAACTAGCAGTTGTTTTGTCACACAAAATAATGGTGTTTCTCAAAGATCTATACAAGATTTCAATGTACCCTCTCTGTAGCTGACGGTCTTAAAATATAGAATGTAGTAGCTGGTAACTAGTTGTGATAATGCCTGGAGAATGTACAAATGATTTAAAATGTACAACATCCATTTTTTTTTGAAGCTACAAAGAAATTTTGATAAGTGCAGTATTATGAAATGAACTTTAAAATGCATTTAAACAGTGTTCATATTAATTTTGTGTTTTATAAAAAAGAAAAGAAAAAAGGATTATATGAATTTAGTTCTAGGAAATGTGATATTGTAATGTCATTCTTATCTACAGGTGAAAATCACACTAAAGCATTTTTATTATATTATACATTCTGATCTTTCAGAGTTACTTCCCTTTGTTTAACTCCATCAGTTCTGTCAAAATGCACTCATTGCCCTTGGATGTGATAGAAAGAGCATCACATCCATTTTGATGTACCATATTCGACCCAATAAGCGCTCAGGGCGCTTAAAAATATGGAGCAAATCAGGGGGCGCTTATTAAAAACAAATTTGGACACACATTTTATAAAATGTAAGCCATAAATCAATTTTCTAAAGAAATCAGTAAGGAAACCAACATAGTTTTCATATTTTTATTCGGCCTTTAATTCAAAGTAAGTGAATTTGAAGTTTGAAAAAGGGGAGCTGATAGGGATGTGGGCGATTATTAGGTCGAATACGCTAAAGGACTATTTTCATAACAACTGGTTGCCACCGAGGACACTATCCCTTGAAAGCATCAGTTCATTGATGGTGTGTGTTGTCCATCTCCAAGGAAAAAAAGGTTACATTCAATTTCTTAAAATACAGTATATCTAAAAGGTCAACATTTCAATATTAACAGTTCATTTTCTTATGCTCCCTTAGGGCGTAATTAGGTTTTCCGGCAAAGAAAATGTTTGATTTTCTTATATATTCTTGCACCTATTATATGAAATTACACATTATAGTCGAGGTATTGTTTTAGATTCGAAGAGTTCTGATTGGACAGAGTGACTGAAAGGGAAGTAACTCTAGTAGATCAGAATTTGGGTAATACAAAATGGTATTATTGTAATTTTCAGCTCGGGTTAAGAATGGCTATAACTTGAATGCCCAAAATAATGAAGTCATTCCATTAACTGGTCTGAGTACAGTAAAAACCTGTCAAAACTGGACCTTGTCTAATCTGGAAACCCTTTGTATTCTGGCATAATTTTATGACGTTTTTAACTCAATCACCCCTGAAAACTCTTTTAAACTCTTCTAATTCAATGGCTTGGAAAGTTCATTATGAATTTCCAGGGGTCAATGAGTTTGTGTACAGTAAGTAAAACCTGTATAATCCGGAAACCTGGCTATACCAACCAAATATGCTGGTACTGGTGACATCCGGTTTAGACAAGGTACACTGTAATAATTTTACTCACTATTTCAGTCAGTTACTGAGTTAAAGAAATGTATTATTTTAGAAATATTTTGTGATGGCAAGTACCAGGCTCCGATTTCTCGAGGAAAAAGTGCAGACTTAAGTCAAAACTCAAGTTTTTCTCCTTATGTAACTCAAATTAAGATTTTTGACTTAAGTCAGATTTCGACTTAAAGTTTGTTTCGAGAAATCGGGACCTGATCTTTGTCATATCCAGAATTTGTGTACAACACACGTTTTTGTAATATATGCGTTTTATTATTTTATTTGATAAACAGATTAAATCTATTGAGACAGTGTTGGAGAGTTTGTGTTATCTCTAATCACAGATATTTCAATATTTCCCTGACTTCATATGTTACTATAAGAATGGATATTTATTTTTGCAAGTGCTTAATATTGCGATCTTTAAGCATAAAACACTCACAATAATGTTATTTGCACAATAGATATACTCTTAGTAGTTATTGACAAGTTGTTTTTAGCTTATTTGAACTCTGTGACCTTGAATGAACTTCAATATCATTCATTTGAACAAACTTGGTAGCCCTTCATCCCAGCATGTTACAGGCCAAATATAAGTATCCAGGGCGTATTGAGAAGATATTGTGGAAAGTTAATTCATGGTGGACAACAATGAGCGCAGCAGATAGGTCATCTTATCCAAAGGACAATATGGACAGACAGATTTACAACCTAATTACTATGTACCCTTATAATGAGGATATCAATGCATGGTCTAGTATATAACCTTGATCACCTTCCCAAAAAATTCAAAACTAGAGGAGTTTCCTGCATTTGTCTACAATAAGCTTTCAAAATTCACAAGTCGTAGTGCAGATAGAAAAATTTGTAAACTTATTATTGTATTCAACCCAATAAGCGCCCCTCCCCCTTATGACCAAATCAATGTTTTCTATCTCCTTCCCAGAAGAGTTCCTTGTATTGCTGAATCGGTGTATTTTGTAAATTCTCTGGGTGCGTATTGGGTCGTAATTCTTTTTTTTCGCTGAGGAATAAACCTTCCCTTAATATTTGAAGTTGCTGTAATTAAAACGTAATAACAAAAAACAATTACATGTAAATTTTAACAGTTTTAATACAAATCTTGCTCCTCCTGGAGACAACAAAAAATATCATGAAAAATTTAAGGAATTTCAAAAGTTTCATTGATAACGTCATCCAAAGGTCACTTACATGCATGTATTAAAGTTTTGTGTGCTATTATCAATAACAAGTCATAAAAATTAAAGCCCGAGCATAAAGATTAAGGCACATACAGTGGATCTGTGATAATTTGATAGTATAAAAAACTCTGGAAAGAATTATCAAGGAACGGATTTGATTATTGACTCATAATGAAATAAAAAAATTTTTAACGCACATACAAAAATATATCACCTTTTCAAAACACAGTCATTGAAATCATGGAGGCTCAATGGCCTTACCAGTCACCTGATTATGACATGAAATTTTGTAAAAAGTTTCACAGACTTTAATGAACATTCTCTATTTGTATTAATAAGTCCATTCAGTCATTATTACCAAGGGCATTAACTCCAAATGTCCGAAAATGTCCATGTTTAAATTTGCATAAGAATTGTTAGGCTGCAAATCAACAGTAAATTTACTCATATTAATTGTGTACAAAAAGTATATTGCAAAGGGCAATAACTCCATAAGTTAATCGAATACTTCTGTTTTTCAAAGTCATCCAAGATATTACTGTTGTTAGGCTGCCAACAGCTAGACTCACTAACCTTTCTTTTTTACGAATATTTACTTAAATTATTGGGTTCACAAAGTCAAATACAAGACAAATGTAGCAATATTATTGTATAGGGCAATAACTCCATAATCTTGTGTCGAAAAACACAGATTTTAGAACTTATGTTCACAAGGTCCATAGCAATATTATTGCTAAGGTTAATCATTCAGTAAATGAATGTACATTGCAGACAAAATTTGATTTTCGAACTTGTCCAAGATCTGACTAATGTAAGGCTACATACAAAATTTCATTATGCTCAGTTGACATTCACTCAAGTTTCCATATTCACAAGGAAATGTTAACAGACAAGGGACAACGGACGGAGACGGACAAAAGAACATCACAATATAGGTCACTGTGACCTTGGCCAGGTGACCTGAAAACATGTAATTTAAAATTTAACAATACATAAACAATTTAGCATAAACAAGTATACGTCAAAGCAATTTAAAGGGTAATGATTGTGTAATATTTAGCATTTATTTTTCTATTATATGAGTTAAGAAAATCAAGGTTTAACATATATACACTTGTAATGAATGATGGATATATAAAAATCAAAGACTTCAAAAGGGGATCAAACAAGAAAACCTCAGCATGTCACTCAAAATGTCTCTAGTACACAGCGACCTGGCACCAAATTTTTAACCAACAGTTTATATATGCTATGTAACATGTAATATATGTCCCTGTGCTCCAACAGTGATGAAATTCCATTATACATAATTCTATCAATCTTTTTTCTCTAAATTGCTATTTTTTCAAAACAATTTATGCTCCATCTCAATAAAGTCATATAATTCATGATTAAAAATTAAAATTTATATACCTGGTAGTCAATACACTTAAGCAATGATTTTGTTTTCAACACGACGTAATGCAATATCAAAATCTATATTATTATTTTCAAACATAATTTTTAAATAAAAACACTTAAATTATAAACTTAAACACAATAAATGCAATAACATTTTAAAAAGTAATATTTAAACATTTTGTTTAACCAAATTCTTTAATATAACATTAAAACAAGACTACATAATTGATAAAATATTAAAATCAATTTAGTCAATTTACTTCAGAAATGATTTTTTGTTCTTCAACATGTAATGCAATATTAAAATCTCATGATATTATTATTTTCAAACATAACTAATAAATAAAAACGCTTAAATTATAAACTTAACATGATAAATACAATAACATTTTATAAGTAACATTTAAACATTTTGTTCAACCAAATTAAAAACCAAGACTACATAATTGCTTTAATAATGATTAAAATTGTTTTAGTCAATTCACTCCAGCAATATTTTTTTGTTCTTCAGCGCATAATGTAATGATAAAATTTCATTATCATTATTTTCAAACATAATTGATAAATAAAAACAATTAAATTATAAACTTAACATATTAAATATAATAACATTTTTATAAGTATTAATATTTAAACATCTTGTTCAACCAAGTTTTAAATGTAACATTAAAACAAAGAAACTGATTAAACATATATTTATAAACTTAACAATGAAGAGACTCAATGGGCCTGTATAGCTCACCAGGATATTCTAACTGGAGAATAACAAAATCGTAAAATGTTTTGTTTGTTTATGTTGAATGGCTCATCGTCAGCAAGGGCAATCATAAAACACCTGCCTAGTCCACATATATGTAATACAATTGAACAATTTGCTTTCTTTAATAACAAGAATTTGTTCCACTGAACTATCATAACATTTGGGTAATCCACATGACACTACAGATTTATCTCCCCTAGTAGTAACACTAAAATGTTATGTTTTACGTTTCGTGAGCATAACATCATATTTTTCAAAGAAAATAATGTAATATTTCTTCACAAATTAATAATGATTATACCATCTTGCAAGGGCAGATAACTATGTAATATGCATTGAAGACCGAATGTAACTCTTGTGGTCTTGATAATTACTGAATTAATTTATATGCAAATTGCTTAAGTTAATTGTCGAGCTAAAAAAGAGTGGGAACTTTTGGATATCAAGATGTAGGACCGATGTAGGACATCGGGTGTATAAAAGATGATGGGAGGCCAGGAAATGACGTTGGCTAAACTTTGAAGATCAATTTGATGTATGTACAAAGGTACTACTAAATCTTTTTTACAATTCAACATTCTTTTTCAAAATAAACTCCTTTAGTAACTGGTAACAAGTTAAATATTTTAAACTTAACAAATAATATCTTCTTCATAAATACCGGTAGTGATTAAACAAATGAAATTAACAATAATGTTACAAATATAACGATTTAAAACTATATATGGTCTGTACAGCAAAACTTTCTGAGATTCATTCTATTCATTTTTCTGACTGATTCTTTAGGATTGTTTTTACTGTAGCTGACTATCAATAAACACATTTGAAACGAAAATTGCAAAATATTAATTAACTTATAATTAGAAAGGATGACGTATTACATGTATGATTAACTAAATTATGAGCAAACAGAACAACAATGCTAACCACGACAAATATTTCTGTCATGTCTGGCATTCATGCAATTCTCCTTTTGCATGCATTAATTTTATATTTGCTATTATCATATTTTCATGATCATGGATTTAAAAAATCAAAAAAAATCATGTTGAATGAATCCTCAATGATGTAAAAATTGCCATCCTAAATGTTTTGAAGTTATTGGATTGATCAACTATTTGTCTTGAAAAGAGTTCTGCAGGGTGACAACTTATGACATGTTTCATTGTAGTATCTCATGTCTGAAGTCACTACCATTCCTGCCCCTTGGTAATGTAAATATCATCATATGGACGATATTGTTCAGCTTCAAGTTTGTTTTCAGCACACAAATCTGTAAAATAAACAAACACAATTCTGATAATGAGAATTAAAAGTCTGATTTCAATTTGTTGTAAATAAAAGAAAAAATGAAAATGAAAAATAAAAAAAAGTATTATAAAGAACAGCATGTCATACTGGGCCTTTTGCTTCTTGAGAAGAAGTTGTTTTAATGCAAAGTTTATGCATGGTGTAAGATGATGGACAAAGTATGATGATTATAGGTCATCCTTTAGAAATACAGTGGAGTCATAATAATTCGGCCCAAATAGTGTTTGGACTATTGAAAGTGGCCCTTTAGTGATACATATATGATGTGTGCAGTAAAACCTGCCGCAGTGATCACCTCTATATAAAGACCACCTGCTTATAAGACCACTTTTTTTGGGTCCCAAATAATCAATTCAAACAAAAGTCAACCTGTGTATAAAGACCACCTGGCTTATAAGACCATTTTCTGCTGTCCCTTTGAGTGGTCTTTATAGACAGGTTTGACTGTAATTATAAAGGCGATTCTTTATTTCTCTATTTTATAATTTATCCTTACCAAGTAAAGCAGTAAACATGCTCGCTGCCTTTTTCCGTGAGCTATATTCAACAGGACAAACATTTCGGAAGGTTAATGATTCCTCCTGTCTCTCTAGCTCCTCGATAGTTCTAAGGAAATAAAACAAACAGAATTTTTGGTAATTACTGCTCACTTCTTTAAATACAATTTTTATCTTCAAATATTTACAAAATGACAATCAATTTTAATTGTTTTTTTTATGTCCTAGAAAACATTACTTTTCAGTATTATATGTTGCATGTAAAGTTTCCAAAATTGTTGGTCTAAGGGAGATACCGGTAATTATATATTCCACAGGTTTTGCTGTAATCAAAGGGAGATCATCAAATACAGTCCAAACCACTTTATACGAACACTTTTAGGACGAACCACAAAATACCTAACAATATTTGAGCCCCCTGGGTACTTTTTGTGTTATTTTAATTAAACCTACATCATTCAAAGTGACAAAACCATGTCAATTGTGATGATTGATTACTGTCGTACATGTCATGTATGCAAATTATACTTATATAGTGTATAATTAACATACAGAGGATGACTAATTTTCAAAACAATAGTATATTTCCGACAATAAAATTCTGGCCTCCAGTCTCTAGAATATTGAAAATATAACTAAAACCTGGCTCAATAATTTTTTTCTCTATATGACATGTCTGTTTCTAGTTTCAAACTTAATAAGGGAGAGATAATTTAGCATCATAATTTTATTAAGAAAATCAAGTATAAGTTATACAACTTAAACAAATCACTTTCAATCGGCCAGATGCAAGTGTACGAGGAGTCTTAGCTAGAGTAGGAAGAAACTGGAGTGCCCGGAGAAAACCCACCATGTGATCGGGTAGGTGATCACTGACCTTTTCACATTCGTGAAGGTGATCGTGAAAGGAGAATGGCTTAACCACTACATCACTCAATCACCCTTATCTTACCATAACTTAGGACATGGTGTATTTTAATGTCACTGTTTACCATTTCATTGCACTGTGCTTATTCGATTAACACATTATTTTTTAAGAGTCTTCAAATTTTGATTTGATAGGCAATGGTTTTTATCGTTATTTTACCTGACAAGGATGTCCCGCTGCAGTGACGAGGTCTGTGGCTCTGCTGTAATTGGTGGAATATCGTGGACGTGATCGAGATGCAACTCTTCCTCCTGAACTACTGACAGATTTCCAACCACACTGGCGTCCTCCTTCGTTGGGAAACTAACTTCAGAGAGAGTCCGAGCGACAACATCAGCCAAGTCATCCTCACTTGATGTGCCACCTCGTGATCTTGTTCTTCTGCTCGATCTGAATATGACAAATGTGGAGATAAACATTTTGTTAAAGAATTGTCAGTTCTATTTTTGCAAGGCTAAAAATCACATGTGAAGATCTCGAGCAATTGTTTTCATTTTTTAATATGCTCAACCAAAAATATGGTTCCAGTTTATTTCTTGGCATATAAGGACATGCAAGATATTTTAGTGCTGGAAAAACAAAGTATTCAGAAAAAAATAGTCAGCATCGAAGTATCAACCCAGCTGTACCAATAATTGTAGTTTTTCAAATTTTGGAAATCACATGGGCAGAAACAGGATAATTCCCTACACCTTTTAGCAAGCCTCGGGTTAGACAGTCGTGAAATGAATCTCCTCTGATGGTGAAAATTTCTCTGTCCTACACTCAAGGTAGCCAGGGAAAAATCCTATTCACCAGTTAACAAATTGTCTTTCTCAAATGCAGGTACAGAAAGTATTTTGTAAATTTCTATTAGTAGGAGTGAGGGGTTGGTAGACAAATGCTTTTGATAAGGAATTTATATAAAATGGTGTCCATTTTATTTCATCCTGATTTTTTCCCCAAGGTTACCTCCTCTTTTTTGGTTCCTCCGTGAAGCTGTCCCTACTTTTGTCTACCTCGTCTGATAATACGCTGTGACTGCGGTGTATAGAGACAGGAGTCACGTCTCCGTGCCGACTTCTCTCCATGGATACTGAAGGGTCCCGTGCAATCTCTATAGACAGCATATCTAAAGGCATATCACCGGGCTCTGCTGGTGGCACCTGATTAAAAAGGAAAGGAAACAATTCACATTTACATAAAATTGTGGAACATTTGATGAAAATGGCTGAGCTGCATTTTTAAGCAATTTCATATGCATGCTTATTATGACATCAATATTGATACATTTGTAGATATAAAAAAACCCAGCTGAATTATCATGTCTTATATACATTAAGAAAAGGCAATAGTAAATAAGATTCAAAAGTCAAGTAAAAGAAATAAATGATTCATAAGAAAAACTAAATTGTGTACACTATTTTAGAGCATTATTTGTCTCTGTATAGTACGTTCTTCTTGATGTAACTTAATTATTCATCCCTGAAAATTCATAATGAACTATTAATTATTTTAATTGGAAGAGCTTAAAAGTGTCTTCAGGGGTTAATTAGTTAACATAAAAATGAATTAGATTAACTCATTCACCCCTGATATTTCATAATGGACTGGTCTAGACCTTAATTTAGAAGAGTCTAATTGTGTCTTCAAGGGTGAATAAGTTAATTATTATTTCAAACATTTCTACCAGAGAAACATCAGGTCCAATGTTCTGAGAGGGTGACGTTATCGGTGGTGATGAAACCCGCAGTCTTTTCCTGGAACGTGGTTCTGTTGAACAAACATCAGGATTTTATCATTATTAAATTAAATTCAAGCTTAACGTTGAAGTTGTTATTCAAATAATGTCTATAGTATAATGTGAAATATTTAAATGTTAAATCAAATTCCGAAGTTTTGTATAATAAAAAATTGCAAGTTCTGTATGAGATAAGAATGTGATACATATTTCATATTTATCAAGTTACATAGAAAATTATGTCTAGTTTTAAAATAACAAGTTGTTAGATGACGATGAAATTTAGTACCTTTATATCAAATCAACATATGTATAGATAATTGTATATTGTAAGCCAACTGTCTTTTGGGGCTACTAAAATTCTATTTCAAGTTTTAAAATTATCAATTATTACATTCACAGATTTAAAAATTGAAAATTCCTATTAATATAAATGATGTAGATATTAATTTGCGGTTTTACTTTGATAGTGAAATTCGCGAAAGTAAATCGCACGCAAAAGACAGTTCGCTAACAGTAGCTACATTTCTTTACAAGTAATCCAAGCATTAATCTAGAAAGAAAAACAAGTGGTATGCAATACAGAATAAAGTGGAGCTTCTGGTGCGTAGAAATATAATGCAGGGCGCTACTCGCCTATTATATCTGTAGTATATATAACTAAAAAAACTAAATATAAAGATGCTTCATTTTAAATGCCAAAAACTCTCACTGAAGGACTTACCATTTTCTTTTTATTCTAAATCTACATCTTAACTTGACATACCTTCTTCCTCCTGAAGGTGGAGGTCAGGAACGCACCAAACTGGAATTCCTTGGTCAGAGGCTGTCTCCAATATTCCAAACTGGGTATTTTGCTCCCATAAAGGAAAAATGGACGGATGGTTCAGAGCTTCAAGTGAAATATGACATACATATTACCCGATATCCTCGTAAAATATTTCAAAAATAACAAATAATGTTTCTGGGTTTTATCCAGCATAATATGGGTCAGATTTTTGGCTCAATTCCCCATGGCAAATTCCCTAAATTGTTCCCAATTCAAGCCTTCAATTTCCCAAAATCAAAGTTTGTTGAAAACTATGAAAAAATATTGCATGAACTTATTGGTTTCGTGAATTGGCTTCAAAAAAGTACATAAACTACACTGGAAATAAAAAATCCTATTTGTTATGCTTAATTATTTCATATTTTATATTTTTTATCAAATCTTGGGTCTGTCGCACATTTTCCCAAATTCAATTCCAAGGGCCTCATTCCCAAAACAGTGAGAAAAAGAAAAGCTCTGTGTTAGATTAATTAAACAGATGGATTGTTGATCAAGATAGATTGTCTTAATGTTTAGTTTTTTAAATATTAGGCTAAAAGCGCTTGCTATTGTACACATTTTTGTCTTATTACCATTAGAGGTCCTATGCCTTTCCATTATGATGGTCTAAAGATCTTACGACTTACCTCTTTTGCCTGGTCTGTTGAATAAATCATTCACAGAAGAATTCTTTGGGTCGGGTAAAACCTGAAATTTCATTAAATGCATTACGACAAAATGTAAATGACATTATGGAAATCACTTCATTTTTCTTCATTTTTCACGGAACCTAAAAACAAATTGGCTACAATTATAAACATGGATAAATTTTTAAGCGTTTAATTTCGTCATTTGCAAGCGTAAAAAATTCACGATGTTACTGTTTTCACAATACTGTGATTTGTCAGTTTTTTCTGTGGTCTCGGGCTAATGCTGAACTTTGCTTTACATGAACATGTAGTTTACTTATATCCTTGGGGGCCTCAAGTTTATAAGGCCCCGGAGTTTGTAAATTTACGGTCATGCGCAATGCCGTGTTTCATTTGTAATGTGTCATGATCGACTGACGTCATTCACTAGTGACACTGCATATTATTTTTAGAACAACTATGATTGTAGTAATTATTCCTTCGAATAAGCGTAAAAAAGGGTTGTTATCATACCAAAAACATTGTTAAACACACTTTTACATCAATCATATAAGTCTATTTTTAGATCATATTTAGAGATACAGAAACTGTGCTAATGCAGCTCACATATCAATGCATTTACGTCAAAATGATCTATTGAAAACCTATAACAAGACCATTTGTTGATTTTAGAGATTTCCAAGGCTTATGTTATCATAAAATACATTTATAAGTTTCCCATGATCGGTACATGAATTTTCTAAAAGCGATCAACGACCAGCAAGTGCTTTTTCATAAATAATCTATGTTCAAATATATCACTAACAGCATGCATGCTGAATGCCATAAAAACTCTTAATAAATTGTGATTTTAGTAAATTATGCCGATGTTATCAAGATATCAAAATTATCTTATTGTTTCTTCTAAATCCATCCGATGTGTGATTTCAAATATTACACTGATTCAGCTTTAATGACATCATGTTCCGGGTTAATGAACTTTGGGCACTGTTTCATTGTAAATATTTCGTCTGCTTTCAGCAGAAAACAAAGACCTATGTCAATCAACATTTCGCACAATTTTAAACAGGACAAGTATAATGTTTTCAACGTTTCTAAGTATTAATTCACCAAACACTGCTTAGGCCAAAAAAACCCTGTATGTCTGCATGTTTAGGGTTACCCGACTGACCCTAATTTTTTTCCCCTGACCTTAATTTTTTCCCCACTGTTCTACGAAAAAAATCAAAAGTCGGGATTTTGATCTCAGACTCCGGTTCCGGCTATTACTTTAGAGTGAAAGACACTAAAAAAAAAAAAAAAATGTCCCAACCTTTTGACCCTTTTTTGTTTTGCCTTACAGTATTGTTAAATTCACGAACTTCGGGCACTTAATGGTAATTTTATGAAACTCATGCTCCAGATTTCCCTCCACATTTTATTTCTGACATTCAATGCGTCAAACTTACAAAAGGGAGACAAGTGTCTGAGCCAGTCTTCATATTACTCCTCAGTTGTGTTTTAGATATCTGTGTTTCCCTATCAACACAGAGATGTCTCTTTTTTCGTCTTCGGATAGGACTGGGCGTCACAGGGGTAAGCTGCATTGTCAGACTTGGCCTCTGTTATAATACAAAAACAGAGCAAACATATTGTTGAAAATATTTTTTATAAGAGGAAAAGAAATACATTTTAACCAATGTATATACCCTATTTGACCCTATTAGTGCCCCTATTTCTTTATTATAAATGCCCCTCCCCCTTGAAGCCTCAATTTCACTCACTTTGAATTAAATGCAGACAGAAAGTATGAAGCCCTGTGTAGGCTTCTTTATCTGGTTTCTTTTTCAAATTAATTAACATTTTGATGGCTTATTTTGTGCAATAACTTTATAAAAGCCTGTTGAAAGGCTAGTCCAAGTTTCATTATATTTTTTTTTGCCCCTTAAATTTTTTCATTTTCTAGTGCTCTGGTCGCTTATTCCGTTGAATAGGGTACTAACATTTAAAAGAAATAGTTTTTGTTGGATCTTCCAGTATATAGATACCAAATAATAAATCATTTTAAATTTTGTTTATTGGATTTATGGATAATTGATTGTATGGGTATTGCAAGATTATTGGAACAGTGAAATGGAGATAATTTAATTTTGGATGAGTTATTTCCCTTGATTGAAATTTGAAACTTTAGATAAAAAGACTTAGAACATGAATGAATGAATACTATAAACAGTTTAACTTATAAACTTTCTTTCTTATATACTCAATTTTGTGATTTCCATTCCAAACATTTTATCTGCAGATTTAAATATCAACTGGAATTTCATACATCTCTGATGTGGTAGATCTTAGTTTGTGGAGACAAATTTTCACAAATTTACGTGGATTACAAAATTCGCAAAAGTAAATTGCATGTGAAAGAAAGTTGGTTTAATAATGTTTTAAATCTACAGTGAATTTACATGTACAGTATTGATAATCTTAACATATTCACTCCCAAAATTTTATAATGGACTGGTCTAATATTTGATTTAGATGAGTCTAAATGTGTCTTTAGGGTGGATGGGTTAAATAGAACATCTTACCATTCTAGGGGCCTTGACCGGTGTCATCTTAGGTATGGGTGTGACTCCAGGAGAAAGAGTTATCTCCCTTCTCTGAGGTATTTCTGCTTCATGCCTTGAGAAGGGTGTTGTTTCCTTGGGTGACAGAGTGGCCCTGGATAGATGAAGAATAAAATGAAGTGTTCCTAAAAGTATTTAGCATATTCGACCCAATAAGTGCCCAGGGCATTTAAAAAATTGAAAAAATGAAAAGGTGCTTAATGAGACAAATTATTGCAAACCTTTACAGTTTTGTTCTTTATTTATGCCTGGGCAATGGAAATTAAAAAGGCCTCAAAAAGGCGGAGGGGCGCTTATAGGGACATGGGCGCTTATTGGGTCGAATATGGCAATGGAGTATTTGTAATGATTGAAATGCCTTCTTATATGCCATATTTGCATGAATTTCAAAAAGGCTCGATGTGTATGCTTTTATGAAGTTGAATCTAGTAAAAAAAGTGCTTCTCATAGTGACATAGTTATTTAGTGACAGAAATGTGTACCAACCCCTGTGGACATACTAAACTTTACAACTGAAATGTACAATTTTTTGCATAATTGACAAGCAATATACACAACAATCTACGACTGTAATACCTAAGGTTTAGGCCTGATGCATACACGCTTTTTATCAACTAAGTTAAGTCCAAGTTCATCTGGGCATACCAATTATCACTAGTTCAAACAAGAAAATAAAGTAGAGTAAGAGAACCAACAATCTTGAGGTGTTGAAAAGCGGTGCCATGACTAGTTCAAAGAAGGTCTAAAACCTTAAAATGTATGAAACTGTTGACTACATCACATCAAAAAATTTAAATTTCACAATCCATTTCATTTCATACAGATATGATTCCTAAACTTTATATCATTTAGGAATGGATTTTGTACAGCTAAATACATTTTGAAGCAAGTATATGATTTGTAATTGTGGTTTAATGCCAGTCTATTTACTGAAGAGAATTTCCACAATGTTCAGGTGGTTTGCTTGACATGAAATTCAGTTTACCAGAGATGAAAATGGAAAAATCTCAAAAAGACTGAATTTAATGTTTTTGGGGGAAAATTATATGGAATTACATGTACAAGGAACCTATTTTCTGAAAGTCAAAAAGGCTTAAATAAGCCAATCACTGAAAATTTTCATCCCTGGTTTACAATTGCCTGTTTTAGACGAAAACATACTGATCACGATCCACTTGCTCCATTGTTGTCTTTTTTGGAGGTTTGTCAGATCTGCGTGAGGAGAGAACATCTACCCAGTTAACATTTGGATCCATGGGTTCCTCCAGTATCAAATCTAGCTCCTTCCCATCAAACGTGGGCAAGTCTTTCTCTCCAGGCACCTAACAAGAGGGTGTACATTTACATGTGTACAATTTAATAAAATACTTTTAGTTTCATTAGTTTAATGTCCTCGTAACAGCCAGGGTAATTCAAGAATGTACCAGGTTTGTTGGTGGAGGAAAGTAAGAGTACCTGGAAACACTTGCTATGTAATGTTGAGTGTTCAAGATAAGACATTGTCTGCAATCCAGACAAAACAGCAAAGGTTAAATTATGCATGTGAACCGGTAGTGATTTTCCTTTTAATTTTTTTTTCTCTCTTTTTTTTTTTTTTTTCATTTGAGGAAATTTCATTTTGATTTCAGGATTTTTTTGTGATACAATATCTTTAAAGTGTATACTAATAGATATATGCAAATTACTATGATGAATTCACTACAGAGGTAGCCATATAGTGACCTCATCAAAGATCCATGATTAATTAACAATTGGTGTTAATTGGTAATTATCTCATTGATTGTACCTCTATCTCTGGGATTCTGATCTCCTCTTCTCTGATTGTAATTTCCTCCTTGCTAGAAACTGTGTGGGCACTGTGGAGACTTTCAATTTCTAAAAGAATGTACAAAGTACAATTTCATCAAACTAAATAATTAAAATACATAATGCAGAATCAACTATAAGTCAAGGGGAGATAACCTACCTCTGAGTGTTGGTCACTCTTACAGAGTCCAGTACAAAGTATTAGTCAAGAGGAGATAACCTACCTCTGATTGCTGGTCACTCTTACAGAGTCCAGTACAAAGTATTAGTCAAGGGGAGATAACCTACATCTGATTGTTGGTCACTATTACAGAGTCCAGTACAAAGTATTAGTCAAGGTAAGATAACCAACCTCTAATTGTTAGTCACTCTTACAGAGTCCAGTACAAAGTATTAGTCAAGGGGAGATAACCTACCTCTGATTGCTGGTCATTCTTACAGAGTCTAGTACAAAGTATTAGTCAAGGGGAGATAACCTACCTCTGATTGCTGGTCACTCTTACAGAGTCCAGTACAAAGTATTAGTCAAGGGGAGATAACCTACCTCTGATTGCTGGTCACTATTACAGAGTCCAGTACAAAGTATTAGTCAAGGTAAGATAACCAACCTCTAATTGTTAGTCACTCTTACAGAGTCCAGTATAAAGTATTAGTCAAGGGGAGATTACCTACCTCTGATTGCTGATTACTCTTACTGAGTCCAGTACAAAGTATTAGTTAAGGGGAGATAACCTACCTCTGATTGCTGGTCATTCTTACAGAGTCCAGTACAAAGTATTAGTTAAGGGGAGATAACCTACCTCTGATTGCTGGTCATTCTTACAGAGTCCAGTATAAAGTATTAGTTAAGGGGAGATAACCTACTTCTGATTGCTGGTCATTCTTACAGAGTCCAGTACAAAGTACAGTGGAACCTCCCAAAACTGATCATGGTCGGTGCATATAATTTCGGCCGGTTTAGAGAGGGTTCGATTTGGAGAAGTGCACCGAATACCGATCATCATGATCCGCATTTAATCGATCGGAAGTTGTTTTTTACACTAGTGTACCGCATGTATGCCTAGTGTTTGTTAAAACCGACCAATATTGATTGTTAATGTGAATGTTATCACAAAAGAGAGAATCATACGTTTAAAAGGAATGGATTTTAGCAATCTTGACTTTGTTACCGCTTATAAACGTAGTTTAGTTAGTTAGTTGCGTGAATTGTTCTTGGGGATGTTCTCGTCTGCATGATTAAATAATTAAACCACCCAACTCCTTCATACAACCGTTCGCTTCCAGTTACGTCAAGAATCAAATTTATAGTCTTATTATCCCAACTGTATTAGTTAAGGGAGATAACCTACCTCGTTGCTGTCACTCTTACAAAGTCTAGCACAAAGTATTAGTACAAGGGGACGTATAACCTACTCTAATTGTTGGTCACTCTTACAGAGTCCAGTATAAAGTATTAGTTAAGGGGAGATAACCTACCTCTGATTGCTGATTACTCTTACAGAGTCCAGTACAAAGTATAAGTCAATTGGGGAGATAACCTACCTCTGATTTGCTAGGGTCATTCTTACAGAGTCCAGAACAAAAGTATTAGTTAAGGGGAGATAACCTACAATTCTGATTGCTGTCACTCTTACAGTGTCCAGTACAAAGTAATTAGTTAAGGGGATATAACCACCCTCTGATTGCTGGTCACTCTTAGATTAACCACCTCAATTGTAGTCACTCTTACAGATTTAAGTAAGGGAGTAACCTACTCTGTTGCACAAAGTATTAGTTAAGGGGAGATAACCAACCTCTGATTGTTGGTGATCGGTTTTAGAGAAGGTTCGGTTTTGGGAGTTCCACTGTATTAGTTAAGGGGAGATAACCTACCTCTGATTGCTGGTCACTCTTACAAAGTCTAGCACAAAGTATTAGTCAAGGGGAGATAACCTACCTCTAATTGTTGGTCACTCTTACAGAGTCCAGTATAAAGTATTAGTTAAGGGGAGATAACCTACCTCTGATTGCTGATTACTCTTACAGAGTCCAGTACAAAGTATAAGTCAAGGGGAGATAACCTACCTCTGATTGCTGGTCATTCTTACAGAGTCCAGTATAAAGTATTAGTCAAGGGGAGATAACCTACTTCTGATTGCTGGTCATTCTTACAGAGTCCAGTACAAAGTATTAGTTAAGGGGAGATAACCACCCTCTGATTGCTGGTCACTCTTACAAAGTCTAGCACAAAGTATTAGTTAAGGGGAGATAACCTACCTCTAATTGTAGTCACTCTTACAGAGTTTAGTACAAAGTATTAGTCAAGGGGAGATAACCTACCTCTGATTGCTGGTCACTCTTACAGAGTCTAGTTCAAAGAATTAGTCAAGGGGAGATAACCTACCTCTGATTGTTGGTCACTCTTACAGAGTCTAGTACAAAGTATTTGTCAAGGGGAGATAACCTACCTCTAATTGTAGTCACTCTTAAGCAGTCCAGTACAAAGTATAAGTCAAGGGGAGATAACCTACCTCTGATTGCTGGTCACTCTTACAGAGTCCAGTACAAAGTATTAGTTAAGGGGAGATAACCTACCTCTGATTGCTGGTCACTCTTACAGAGTCCAGTACAAAGTATTAGTCAAGGGGAGATAACCTACCTCTGATTGTGGTCACTCTTACAGAGTTTAGTTCAAAGTATTAGTCAAGGGGAGATAACCTACCTCTGATTGCTGGTCATTCTTACAGAGTCTAGTTCAAAGAATTAGTCAAGGGGAGATAACCTACCTCTGATTGTTGGTCACTCTTACAGAGTCTAGTACAAAGTATTAGTTAAGGGGAGATAACCTACTTCTGATTGCTGGTCATTCTTACAGAGTCCAGTACAAAGTATTAGTTAAGGGGAGATAACCTACCTCTGATTGCTGGTCACTCTTACAAAGTCTAGCACAAAGTATTAGTTAAGGGGAGATAACCTACCTCTAATTGTAGTCACTCTTACAGAGTTTAGTACAAAGTATAAGTCAAGGGGAGATAACCTATCTCTGATTGCTGGTCATTCTTACAGTGTCTAGTTTAAAGTATTAGTCAAGGGGAGATAACCTACCTCTGATTGCTGGTCACTCTTACAGAGTCTATTACAAAGTATTAGTCAAGGGGAGATATAACCTACCTCTGATTGCTGGTCATTCTTACAGAGTCCAGAACAAAGTATTAGTTAAGGGGAGATAACCTACTTCTGATTGCTGGTCACTCTTACAGATGTCCAGTACAAAGTATTAGTTAAGGGGAGATAACCTACCTCTGATTGCTGGTCACTCTTACAAAGTGTCTAGTACAAAGTATTAGTTAAGGGGAGATAACCTACCTCTAATTGTAGTCACTCTTACAGAGTCTATACAAAGTATAAGTCAAGGGGAGATAACCTACCTCTGATTGCTGGTCATTCTTACAGTGTCTAGTTCAAAGTATTAGTCAAGGGGAGATAACCTACCTCTGATTGCTGGTCACTCTTACAGAGTCTAGTACAAAGTATTAGTCAAGGGGAGATAACCTACCTCTGATTGTAGTCACTCTTACAGAGTCCAGTACAAAGTATTAGTCAGTTAGGGGAGATTAACCTACCTCTGATTGCTGGTCAATCTTACAGAGTCCAGTACAAAGTATTAGTTAAGGGGAGATAACCTACCTCTGATTGCTGGTCACTCTTACAGAGTTTTAGTACAAAGTATTAGTCAAGGGAGATAACCTACCTCTGATTGCTGGGTCAGTCATTACAGAGATTCTCAGTTACAAAGTATTAGTATAGTCAAGGGGAGATAACCTACCTCTGATTGCTGATTGCTGGTCATTCTTACAGAGTCCTATCGAATTTACAAAAGCATATTAGTTAAGGGAGAGATAACCTACCTCTGATTGCTGGTCACTCTTACAGAGTCCAGTAGCACAAAGTATTAGTCTAAGGGGAGATAACCTACCTCTCGATTTGACTGGTCACTCTTACAAAGTCTAGTACAAAGTATTAGTCAAGGGGAGACCTAACCTACCTCTGATTTGCTAGTCATTCTTACAGCTGTCAGAGTCTATTACAAAGTATAAGTCAAAGGGGAGATAACCTACCTAACTGATTGCTGGTCCATAGAGGAATCAATTCCGTGAGCTACCAATGTTCGGTTTCTAGAGGTGATCGGTTTAGAGAAGGTTCGGTTTTGGGAGGTTCCACTGTATTAGTTAAGGGGAGATAACCACCCTCTGATTGCTGGTCACTCTTACAAAGTCTAGCACAAAGTATTAGTCAAGGGGAGATAACCTACCTCTAATTGTTGGTCACTCTTACAGAGTCCAGTATAAAGTATTAGTCAAGGGGAGATAACCTACCTCTGATTGCTGATTACTCTGACTGAGTCTAGTACAAAGTATTAGTTAAGGGGAGATAACCTACCTCTGATTGCTGATTACTCTTACAGAGTCCAGTACAAAGTATAAGTCAAGGGGAGATAACCCACCTCTGATTGCTGGTCAATCTTACAGAGTCCAGTATAAAGTATTAGTTAAGGGGAGATAACCTACATCTGATTGCTGGTCATTCTTACAGTGTCCAGTACAAAGTATTAGTTAAGGGGAGATAACCACCCTCTGATTGCTGGTCACTCTTACAAAGTCTAGCACAAAGTATTAGTTCAAGGGGAGATAACCTACCTCTAATTGTTGGTCACTCTTACAGAGTCCGTATAAAGTATTAGTCAAGGGGAGATAACCTACCTCTGATTGCTGATTACTCTGACTGTGTCTAGTACAAAGTATTAGTTAAGGGGAGATAACCTACCTCTGATTGCTGATTACTCTTACAGAGTCCAGTACAAAGTATTAGTCAAGGGGAGATAACCCACCTCTGATTGCTGGTCAATCTTACAGAGTCCAGTACAAAGTATTAGTTAAGGGGAGATAACCTACTCTGATTGCTGGTCATTCTTACTGAGTGTCCAGTACAAAGTATTAGTTAAGGGGAGATAACCACCTCTGATTGCTAGTCACTCTTACAAAGTCTAGCACAAAGTATTAGTTAAGGGGAGATAACCTACCTCTGATTGTGGTCATTCTTACAGAGTCCAGTACAAAGTATAAGTTAAGGGGAGATAACCTACCTCTGATTGCTGGTCACTCTTACAAAGTCTAGCACAAAATATTATGTCAAGGGGAGATAACCTACCTCTGTTTGCTGGTCATTCTTACAGTGTCTAGTTACAAAGTATTAGTCAAGGGGAGATAACCTACCTCTGATTGCTAGTCACTCTTAAGCAGAGTCCAGTACAAAGTATTAAGTTTAGGGGAGATAACCTACCTCTGATTGCTGGTCATTCTTACAGAGTCCAGCATAAAGTATTAGTTAAGGGGAGATAACCTACCTCTGATTGCTAGTCACTCTTACAGAGTTTAGTACAAAGTATAAGTCAAGGGGAGAGATAACCTACCTCTGATTGCTGGTCATTCTTACAGAGTCCAGTACAAAGTATTAGTTAAGGGGAGATAACCTACCTCTGATTGCTGGTCACTCTTACAAAGTCTAGCACAAAATATATGTCAAGGGGAGATAACCTACCTCTGTTTGCTGGTCATTCTTACAGTGTCTAGTTCAAAGTATTAGTCAAGGGGAGATAACCTATCTCTGATTGCTGGTCATTCTTACAGAGTCCAGTACAAAGTATTAGTTTAGGGGAGATAACATACCTCTGATTGCTGGTCATTCTTACAGAGTCCAGTATAAAGTATTAGTTAAGGGGAGATAACCTACTTCTGATTGCTGGTCATTCTTACAGAGTCCAGTACAAAGTATTAGTTAAGGGGAGATAACCACTCTCTGATTGCTGGTCACTCTTACAAAGTCTAGCACAAAGTATTAGTTAAGGGGAGATAACCTACCTCTAATTGTAGTCACTCTTACAGAGTTTAGTTCAAAGTATTAGTCAAGGGGAGATAACCTACCTCTGATTGCTGGTCATTCTTACAGTGTCTAGTTCAAAGAATTAGTCAAGGGGAGATAACCTACCTCTGATTGTTGGTCACTCTTACAGAGTCTAGTACAAAGTATTTGTCAAGGGGAGATAACCTACCTCTAATTGTAGTCACTCTTAAGCAGTCCAGTACAAAGTATAAGTCAAGGGGAGATAACCTACCTCTGATTGCTGGTCAATCTTACTGAGTCCAGCACAAAGTATTAGTCAAGGGGAGATAACCTTCCTCTGATTGCTGGTCACTCTTACAGAATTTAGTACAAAGTATTAGTCAAGGGGAGATAACCTACCTCTGATTGCTGGTCACTCTTACAGAGTCTAGTACAAAGTATAAGTCAAGGGGAGATAACCTACCTCTGATTGATGGTCACTCTTACAGAGTGTAGTACAAAGTATAAGTCAAGGGGAGATAACCTACCTCTGATTGCTGGTCATTCTTACAGAGTCCAGAACAAAGTATTAGTTAAGGGGAGATAACCTACTTCTGATTGCTGGTCATTCTTACAGAGTCCAGTATAAAGTATTAGTTTAGGGGAGATAACCTACTTCTGATTGCTGGTCATTCTTACAGTGTCCAGTACAAAGTATTAGTTAAGGGGAGATAACCACCCTCTGATTGCTGGTCACTCTTACAAAGTCTAGCACAAAGTATTAGTTAAGGGGAGATAACCTACCTCTAATTGTAGTCACTCTTACAGAGTTTAGTACAAAGTATAAGTTAAGGGAGATAACCTACCTCTGATTGCTGGTCATTCTTACAGTGTCTAGTTCAAAGAATTAGTCAAGGGGAGATAACCTACCTCTGATTGCTGGTCAATCTTACTGAGTCCAGCACAAAGTATTAGTTAAGGGGAGATAACCTACCTCTGATTGCTAGTCACTCTTACAGAGTTTAGTACAAAGTATAAGTCAAGGGGAGATAACCTACCTCTGATTGCTGGTCATTCTTACAGAGTCCAGTACAAAGTATTAGTTAAGGGGAGATAACCTACCTCTGATTGCTGGTCACTCTTACAAAGTCTAGCACAAAATATATGTCAAGGGGAGATAACCTACCTCTAATTGTAGTCACTCTTAAGCAGTCCAGTACAAAGTATAAGTCAAGGGGAGATAACCTACCTCTGATTGCTGGTCATTCTTACAGAGTCCAGTATAAAGTATTAGTTAAGGGGAGATAACCTACTTCTGATTGCTGGTCATTCTTACAGAGTCCAGTACAAAGTATTAGTTAAGGGGAGATAACCACCCTCTGATTGCTGGTCACTCTTACAAAGTCTAGCACAAAGTATTAGTTAAGGGGAGATAACCTACCTCTAATTGTAGTCACTCTTACAGAGTTTAGTACAAAGTATAAGTCAAGGGGAGATAACCTACCTCTGATTGCTGGTCATTCTTACAGTGTCTAGTTCAAAGAATTAGTCAAGGGGAGATAACCTACCTCTGATTGTTGGTCACTCTTACAGAGTCTAGTACAAAGTATTAGTCAAGGGGAGATAACCTACCTCTAATTGTAGTCACTCTTAAGCAGTCCAGTACAAAGTATAAGTCAAGGGGAGATAACCTACCTCTGATTGCTGGTCAATCTTACTGAGTCCAGCACAAAGTATTAGTTAAAGGGAGATAACCTACCTCTGATTGCTGGTCATTCTTACAGTGTCTAGTTCAAAGTATTAGTCAAGGGGAGATAACCTATCTCTGATTGCTGGTCATTCTTACAGAGTCCAGTACAAAGTATTAGTTTAGGGGAGATAACCTACCTCTGATTGCTGGTCATTCTTACAGAGTTTAGTACAAAGTATAAGTTAAGGGGAGATAACCTACTTCTGATTGCTGGTCATTCTTACAGAGTCCAGTACAAAGTATTAGTTAAGGGGAGATAACCACCCTCTGATTGCTGGTCACTCTTACAAAGTCTAGCACAAAGTACTAGTTAAGGGGAGATAACCTACCTCTAATTGTAGTCACTCTTACAGAGTTTAGTTCAAAGTATTAGTCAAGGGGAGATAACCTACCTCTGATTGCTGGTCATTCTTACAGTGTCTAGTTCAAAGAATTAGTCAAGGGGAGATAACCTACCTCTGATTGTTGGTCACTCTTACAGAGTCTAGTACAAAGTATTTGTCAAGGGGAGATAACCTACCTCTAATTGTAGTCACTCTTAAGCAGTCCAGTACAAAGTATAAGTCAAGGGGAGATAACCTACCTCTGATTGCTGGTCAATCTTACTGAGTCCAGCACAAAGTATTAGTCAAGGGGAGATAACCTTCCTCTGATTGCTAGTCACTCTTACAGAATTTAGTACAAAGTATTAGTCAAGGGGAGATAACCTACCTCTGATTGCTGGTCACTCTTACAGAGTCTAGTACAAAGTATAAGTCAAGGGGAGATAACCTACCTCTGATTGATGGTCACTCTTACAGAGTGTAGTACAAAGTATAAGTCAAGGGGAGATAACCTACCTCTGATTGCTGGTCACTCTTACAGAGTCTAGTACAAAGTATTAGTCAAGGGGAGATAACCTACCTCTGATTGTTGGTCACTCTTACAGAGTCTAGTACAAAGTATAAGTCAAGGGGAGATAACCTACCTCTGATTGCTGGTCACTCTTACAGAGTCCAGTACAAAGTATTAGTCAAGGGGAGATAACCTACCTCTGATTGCTGGTCACTCTTACATAGTCTAGTACAAAGTATAAGTCAAGGGGAGATAACCTACCACTGATTGCTGGTCACTCTTGCATAGTCCAGTACAAAGTATTAGTCAAGGGGAGATAACCTACCTTGTTGCATCATGTGTCTTTCATTTTCTCTTTTGGATGATGTTGAAGATCTTCGACGTGTTGGAATTGGACTAAGATAAGGAGATCCAGGGATGACCATACTGGACTCTACTCTCCACATTTCCTGAATGAAATACCAAACCAGTTGATTGTGTGGTATAAAAAATAGCAAAATTGTTACTGATGTTGTGTAGCTTTTTTTTAAAAAATTAGATATTATTAAAGTGGAATGTTAAAGTTGTAAGAAAAAGTAAAATTTTGAAAACAAATATTTTTGATATAGTTGATGAACAGAGAATTAATTAGTAAATCAAAATTTGATATATGCATTCTGACAGTAATAATGATTTAAAAAGAAGTGTTGTTCAAGCAATCTCTCAAGTATACTCTAAGGACAAAGGAAGAAAACATAACTAGGAACTATAGGTTTCTTTTCACTCATTTTCGATGCATTGTTTCAAAGATATGTAGAATTCTACAGACCAGCTCTGGGTAGCTGATCTTAGCCTCAGATGGCCCCATCCTCATCAAACCAAAGCTTGGATCAAAGCCAGGCCGTCCTGGAGAGTCTATAGTGGCCATGTCTGGAAATGTCACCATATCGCACCTTTTAAACAAATGTACAAAAACAATTAGGAAATTTTCAAATTTGTTTTGCAAAGTGACTGTCTCAAGATGTTTGGGAATTAATTCATCAGTAGTTCATGATTTGACCAATTTAAAGAACTGTTTCAATGAAAAACCACCAACCTTTTGAACTTTACATTTACGTATCGCAAGCTGTCAATTGAAATACTTTTGATATTGCAATTTGTATTGTGTTGCTATGTTTACTCGGATTTTGAATTTTGCGAGCACGATCCCTTATGATGCATGCAGCTACTGACTGTCTGGCAATCGTTCAATTATGACCATATAAACATATTTTACAGTTGGATGAACAAACCTTGAGATTCCTTTCAGATCTATCTCAGTATCTGGGGTAGAAACAAACGCTATTTTTACTCGAGTGAAGAATGTGGAAGCATCATCTATAAAAAAAATTCGAAATAAGATAAAAAGTTTCATTGTTATTCATTGTAAGTGTGATTAAAAGTTTTTTTTAATTTAATAAAAATGATTTTGATTTTTAAAAAAGAAAGAAAAGTCAGTTCAGACAGTTTGTACTTTAAAAATATAGACCAGCTCAAACAAAATAGCTTTCAAAATTTACTATAATCTTTAACACTGAAATGATTTATTGTATTTGTCGTATTAGCACTCCTCCGCCTTTTTTTAACAAGTTGATGTTTTATACTATAATTACCCCCAATCCCATTAATGCTTTTCTCTAAAATCAACATTATTTCCCATATTATATGAATATTTACATGTGAATCACGACATAATTATGTGTCTCAAAAGACATAAAAAGCATATGCATGTTTACTGTCAAAGATTAAAGTGCCATAACTGCATAAGTATATGAAAAGAGTTAAAATACGGCTAATTTTTTAGTTCACAACTTACGAAAATTTTTGTTCACTAATAAGCGCCCCACTTTGTTACAATTTTTTCAGTGCCCTGTGGAATATTTGGATATTAAAGCGGTAGGCGGAAGATCTCAAAAGCGGTACACTTCTGCCTGAATCAGTAGGGTTAACACATCTGACTGTGCGCTAATTAGGGCGGACAAGTTAATGATATAGAAGGTCTAAAACAGGAAAATTTCAAAATCCAACCTACCTAAGAGGAATTCACTCTGCTTGGCTAGGACTTGTGTGGTACCATACATTAGCTGTGAGGATAAATACAGGGAGAGGCGTATTTTCTTCTTCCTTGAAGGGTTTCCTTCCATACGACCCATTATGTGTTCAATGATATCATCGCTAAAAATTTATTAAAAAGGAAGATATCTCAATTTCGATTAAAGATACTCCACCGCTAATAGAGCATAAATGATACCCATCATTTGAAAAATAATTGATGTTTCATCGTGTATATATATGTCTAATAAACACAAAAAATAATTTAGAATAATTTATTTTGCTTTCAGTGTATGCACAGTCATAGTGGTCCTAAATCTTTAGATTTGTGTAACAAACTTTTGTTTATCATAATTCAACTAAATAATTAGTCCATTTTTATTTCCCTATAGAATAGATATTGTTCCCATATACAGTATAATATATCCATCATGACACATTAGTTTGTCGCACTGCGGCAATGGACATGCTTTCTTACCATACTATTACCTTGTGATTCACGTGATATTCCTAGTTATTTCTCACCGGTTAAACATTTATATTTCGCTATAATCTCAAAATAGTGTTTAATTGCAATAAATAGAGCAATTATTTCCTGAATTTTAAAACCAATTAAAATTGATAATCGATTGATTTTGACATTCCGATTATCAATTATGAAATTGAAACTGATTCCTATCACTTATTAATTTTCAAGCCAAAGACATTAAACCGAACAACCCAATCTTCTTTTAGGCCAAAAAAAATATGCCTGTTTAGGGTTACATTGGCAAAAAAAATAGGGTAGGTAGTTCAGGATTTTTTTTTTTTTTTTTTTAGTGTCTTCATTCTAAAATAATGGCCAGAACCGGAGTTTGTGATTGAAATCATGACTTTTAATTTTTTTTTTTGTCGTAGAAAAGTAGGTAGAAAAAAGTTAGGGTCCGGTCGGGGTAAAAAATTAGGGTCGGTCAGGTAACCCTGAACAGATAAATTTTTTTTGGGCCTTTACACAAATATTTTTGAACAATTAAAATATTTTTAATGCTTATTGACATTAAACCAAATAACAAATCTACATACCAAGTCTTCTGAAGATTTACTTCACAGAAATCTCTTCTTTTCAACTTGTTAATTTTGGTTGCAGCCAGCCTACAAAGATAAATAAAATCAAACTGAAAAATCTTTGGCATCTCAGGTCAGCAGATAATATTATATTTACCATATCAAATATTGCAACCCTGTAATCTTAAGAACATTGATTTCAGATTCTCATTCAACTTTGAACTGTGGTCATATGCATGGCATCTGGGAAAAAAATGCATTTTACTGCATGTAAACTTCTAACCTTTCAAAAAGGAAAAGTGTGGCCAATAAATGTCTTGCTACCACAGTTGACTCCACAATAACTTGCTTTCATGGCCAAGCAGGATAGCTTGACCATGAAAGGGGCTGAATCCCCAATTCATAGCCAATCAGGATTATTACATGAAATTAAAGGTTATTTTTAAATATTGATATAGACAGTGAGTTAATAATGTGTTCATCTATATGATTCCATATGTGCTAGGAAAAAAATCTGTTTTTATAACAATTAGTGCGTGCAAATGGGACATCAAAATATCTATGGGCATGCAGTCTATAGCTATTGTTAGTGTTGTTTATATAGGGTGAAATTATTTCATATAGATTGTAAAGTGTCATGCGGTTGATAATTTTATGCAGCTGGATCAAACAGTGTTTATTTCTTCAAGTAATTAGAGAGCCAATCTTTTTTTTTCAGAGTACAATTTGTAACTCATACCAAATAGTTATTATTTTAAGTGCTTCAATCTGTATTTTTTCGACTTCATCAGAGAGATGCATTGTACATTTGTTCCATACCACATCAGCATATTCCAAAATAGGCCACAAAATGTATATATAATTTCAAGTGATTTGTGATCAATTTTATGCTTACACAATTTTTATCCACTTTTACACTAACTTATCCCTTTACCATTAGAATCCTTTGGATTATTTCTTACCATATGATGCCAAATTTTCCACCCCTTCTCTTAAGAATTTCTTGGTGATAAAACATGTTTTAAATGTTAGTTGCACTGGAAATAAAAAGGTGTCTTAAACATGTCATGAATAATAGTAATCTGTCACTCAATCGAGCATATTATAAAGATTTTGATTATCAACGTCATAATACTGTTAAACTATAAATAATTAAATCAAAAACATTCTACTGGAACAATTTTGCATTCGATTTTGAATTTTTCATAATTGTCAAGTTGCAATAGCAATTCAAAGACTAAGTATGAAATAACCACAAAGTGAATATTAAGTCTTTTCTATGTATCTGAACAACATGGTATAGATAAATATTATGTTATCTGACATTAGAATATAGGATGTCCTGCTTTTCCTCTTCGTTAACCGTCAAATTTTCCCGCCTTTGAAATATTTTCGCGCACCTTGGTAGTATAGGTGGCGAGCAAGTCTTGTGTATCAATAAGACATTGGCTTTCAGTAATATGATCATTAATTTAAATAGGTTTTTCTTGTAAAAATATAAAAATATGTATTTTCATGACAATATTTCAGCACTAGTGCTGTCAGAAACAAACGAATTCGACATATTTTTATTTTACTCGCTTGCATACCACTTCCGGTTGTAATGTCAAGGACGCTGTCAGAAACGGAAACAACAGACGAACATCTACTGTCACAATATATTGCAGGTAAATATGCACATGTCATGATGTGTTTATAAAAAAACAGCGTTAAACTATTGAATGATGTTTATTTTAATGTCTCGTTGTTGACACTGTTTTACAAGTGCGTCAATAGTGCAGCGACAGTCACACTGCCAAGTTGATAACTGCGGCAAGTCATTTTGTTACAGAAACTGTCATACAGCTGTCATAAATATACACTAAGCAGGCATACGGCAGTACAGTAGCTATCGCAGTCTTACATTGTCCACTGTCCAACTGGTTTTGCGTCAGTTATTTAATAAAGTAATACCGATGATTCCATAAAACAAATAATATGAATTCATGCTAAAGTTGAAAACATTATATACAAGAACGCATGGATGTAAATATTATACCGGATTGTATACTGTAACCACAAAATTTTAGTGATCTGGGCCTAGTTTGACAAGGGTGTTTTCTGCACATTTTCTTCAGAGATTAAATTGTTTAAACTTGTAGCCATGTTCTTGAAGTTTTTGCTGCATTCTATACTATTTATAATGTACAACCAAAAAACTTTTCCTGTTACGATCATATGTGTTGTCATCTTTACATGTAGCATCATGTTTCATCTTTAGCATCGAGTCCACAGCTGAAGGTGATATACACTTGGCATCTTTCTATCTCTCTTATGATGTTTTACATTTTTTGCTCTTGTAAATGCACTCTGCAACATTTTGTTTTGGTGTTTCATCCTTAAAATGTACTAATAAGGATTGTCATGTGTGGTTTCATGTTATGTCATGGCATTTCTAGATTCTCTTGATAGTTTCAGATATACTATTGATATACAGGTTGATGAATTGGCCTTTTATTTTGTTGTTGTCACTAGTTGGTTTTCTTTTTGTTTAGAAATTGTGGTCAGAAAGTATGAATCCAGGTATTTATAATTAAAAGTTATTATTCAATCACAACAAGCTGAGAATAGTTTCATGGTTCGTACAGAAGATGAAAAGTGCTGGAATTTGGGGTCAGTGCTGGAAAAGTGCTTGAATTTTGGGTCAGTGCTGGAAAAGTGCTGGAATTTTTCTTTAAATCCTTGAAAAGTGCTGGAATTGAAACTTCATGCTCCCAGACCACTGACAAAAGCTCTGTTGTCAATCAATTTATCATAATTTCAGTAATCAGACATTACTTGGGATGACTTTGTTGTTTGATAAGAATGTGTAATTGAATCTAATTACTCTGACAAAATTGTACTAACAAATTGCTTGCAAAATTGTAGGCATGTTTTCTGAAAATTCTGATTTCGAGTCCAATGTAGAAGAAAAAAGTAGTGCTTGAAAATCTAGAAAAGGTGCTGGAAAAGTGCTTGAAAAGTGCTGGAATTTTGGTTTGAAAATCTGTACGAACCATGAGTTTGTTTATCTCAATTTTCTGTATGTCTACCGGTTTTGCCTGAACATGTTGGCTTCTTCGGTACAATTTTTTCATGAAATTACTTATCCCTAAAGTATTGAAAATGTGAATTGTTATTTGTGACATCACACAAGTGACATCACATGATGTAAGACACTTGTGAAAAATTGTCCTGAAGAAACCCATACATCTGTATGTACAAAACCTCAACTAGAAAGGACGATGTTGGCTCTATGCTTCTTATTTTGGTTTTGGTGTGTTAATAATAATTTAATTTGGATATTACACTCAAGTGACATGTACATGTAAACACTAGCACCTTACTCACAATTTCTGGACCAATTAGCAAGGGTTGGTTTTAAACTTTGTAGTTTAAGGTTTCCTAATTGCATCTTCCTTTAATAGTTAATTCAACAAAGTTGATTAACGATCTCAAATCGTCACTATTGACGGCCTACTCGATATCTCTTGGTTCTATAATACTCAATTTGATTCATTTTCTATTGTTTGAGTACATAGGAGTTATTTCCCTTCACACAATATTCTTGGCTATTGGTGATGATCGAGCCTTTGTGAGGAAGGCACTGGGTAAATTATCTCCCTTTAATGTGTTGACTTGCTCTGTAACAGTGTTTTATATCTTCTACCCTCATTTATTGTTTCACTTGGATGACTGATTTGTTTCTTAAAGTGATATTACCATATTTTGTTTCTTAAAGTGATATTACCATATTTGTTGTCTGAACCAAAATGTAAGTTGTAGACAAAAAAGGTCAGCCATATATTTTAAATCTTTCTGTACTCAAGACACATTAATCTGTTATAGTAAACATACATATGTCTTTTAACCATTGAGATGCATTATTATGTTGTGATTCACATGTGTGTATATAATATGATATCAACTTGATATGCCTTCAATTTTGTTTTAAATGTGCATGCCAGTTTCTTGTAAATTTAATCCATAAGTGCAATATATGACATGCACACTTTTGTGTCAGGTTCAAAGCCAGAGATAAAAATGTTTGTTATTACTGATTTAAATCAGGTGAGTGATACAGGCCATTTAGGCCTCTTGTTTAGAGTTATGTTCTCTTGGCTACCAAACAGCTACTCCTTCTAAAATGTGGGAACAAGATACCTCCATCTTTGTCAAAGTTATGTCCCAGTGGCCAATTGGTTAACTCACTCTGATGTCCCGACATACTACCACAAGCCCTCCACCTCTGGGTCGCGCGTTTGAATACCATGTGGGACAGCTAGTGGTTTTTCTGTGGGTAGTCCAGTTCTCCTCCACATCCAACTTAAACAGCACGTCCTTACATGATCATGCCATACCTCCCGGCGTGAGACAAAACCTCCCGTATTTTAAAGCCTTTTATTGTCTCCCGGCAGGAGAGTCTAAATTCCCGATTTCTATAAACCCCTCCGTTTTATTTTCGTTGCCACATTTGTGTACATGCTAGGTTAATTTTAGCACGAGAGTAACCACTCCCTGACCCCCTGACCAACACCCAAGTGGCCCTAATTAGCAGCCTTGGGCTATTTCCACCTTGGCTTGTGGTGTCACTTTCACTCACGTCTGTGTATTACGTAAACTGAAGTCAAGCAGCCGATCGCGATCGGCTGCCTAGAAAACAATCAGCTGGCCTTTCAATAAATTTTATGACTAAAGCTAGTGAGCATTACAACAAAACAAATACTGCTTACAACTGTGAATGATTTACTCACGTTTTTAATGTTAAATAGGCCTATCTGTATTTGATGGATGTCACAAACTTTGCAATCGTAATGGCCGCCATTTTGGGTAATTGTAATAGATGATCCGGATTTTATAGAATTTCCGGATTTCCTAATAACCACGTTTTTAAAAATGGAAAAAGTATTATTTTTTTAGAATTTCTGTGTGAATTTATTTTTAGAAAAAAAATATATTAATTATAAAAAATTATCAGTAGTAACTGAATTTAAATAAATAAAATTAAAAAGAATTTTACTTTTTTTCTCTCTCAGATTAAATTACATTTTGAATACTACTGTAACGATTCTGTTTTTTTTTTAATTTAGTGCTTGTAAATGTAAGAACTTTATCTAAGTTAATTATCCGTTATTGTGAAAGATTATTAAAAAGCCCAGTCTAATATTTCGAACAATAAAACTGCTCCAGAACTGGGTGTATATAGGGATGTGACTACTTTTGCAAAACCACACATTCCTTTTATTTCAGTAAAATTCAATATGAATGCAGAATTTCATCATAATAAAGCAGATATTTAATTTATTCATATATGTCGCGCGTATACCTCCCTCTTTTGAGACCAAAATCCCTCAAAATTGTTATCAATCTCCCTCACCACCCCTACAAAAATATGGCATGTATGCACGTCCTTACATGATCCTGGCTGTTTATAGAACGTAAACCTACCCAAATCAAACCTTTGATAAAAATTATGGAACGGCTGCTTAATCCTCCTAAACAAGGGATTTCAATAAAACTTTGTGGCAGTTATCTATATCTGAACAAGATACTTCCCCTTTTAAGGTCATCTGAGACGAAGTCTCGAGTGACCTACAGTATTCTAATTTCCGTTTGTTCGCCGTTGTCCATCCTATGTCTGTAAACAATTTACATTTTCGACTTCTTCAAAACTACTGAAGCAATTTCAATGAAATTTTGCACAAACCTACTAAGGCATAAGGCCAATCAAAATTGTGAATTATATGGTTCCCATGCCCAGGGGGCTTTGGGAAGAGCCAACAGGGGTAAAATTGACTAAAATTTCGAAAAAATCTTCTTCTCCACTCACAGATGTGATAGAATCAAATACTCTTCATATATAGAAAGGTCTTAAGATCCTTTTAAAAATATATGAATTATATGACCCTTGGGTCTCTCATTTCCCCATCGGGAGGGGGTCAAGTTTATTTTAATTTATATAGGAAAAACACATTTATAAACATAATTTGCTCAATTTGCATAGCAAATGAGTCAAACTTGATTAGAATTATTAGCCTGAGATATAGCATTTTAACATCCATGTTGGTCCTTGCTGACCCCTTGGCCTTGGGGGACCAGAGGGGTGGAGCTAAACAGGGTCAAAAAATCTTCTTAGTTCACAGGTTTGATGGAAGCAAATACTCTTCATAGATTAAAAAGTCAAATTTTTAAAATCACTGACCAACTTCAAGGGCCAATATGCAGTGTTTATATGTCTTTGTTTCATTTTATATCCGAACTCAGGTGACCGTTAAGGCCCATCGGCCACTTGTTCAGAGTTATCACCCTTTATTACAAAGGGAGGGGACTAAGGAGAGGGGGTATAAGTTGGCCCCCAGGATGACAGCTTAAGAATATTCTGTAAATGAGGATATTTTCAGGACTACTTTTTAATTTAGTGATATGCAGGTATAAAACTTCCCCTATTATGCATAGGGGAAGTTTTTGTATTAAAATTATGGTCTTCATGAAATTAACGTAAACCCACCCCCTTTCCCCTACCCCCAACCCCCACCCCTCATGAAAAATTCCACACGTTACAGTATATAAATGATATGTGCACAGCAGAAAAATGTACATCCCTCAGCTTTACAGATAAATATATATGAGCTCTATTGAATGTAGGTGTTAACAATCAATATCGGCTTGATTCCTACTACATTGTGTGGGCTTATTTCTTTTCAGAAAATGTAAATGATTTGTGTTCAACCAGTCTTGCTGCCTTTTAAAACAAGATTAAGTTATCAAAGCATTTTTTCCGCTTACGCTTTTCGATTACAAAGTTAATGGTTTCTAGATTTAAGTCATCGTTTAAACATCTTCTTAATTCATAAGAAACGAGTATCCTGAAAATGAAATGTACTTCCTGTGACATTCAGGCTATCTGTATTCACTTTTCACAGCAGTATACTTTTCAACTTTTTACAGCTCTGCAGATGAACATGTTTACTGCCAATATCTATCTATATTTTACTATTTTACTGTACTATAAAGTATACATTGAAACAGTACAAAATAAATCTTTATGTAAGCAATGATAATCCTAATATAACAGTATTGATGAAGGATTACGGAACCAGGTAGCCAAAATAAGATATACAAAAGTATACTTTTATGCTATTTTTAGCTCACCTGGCCTGAAGGGCCGGTGAGCTTATATCATGGCGCGGCGTCCGTCGTCCGTCCGTCCGTCCGTCCGTCCGTCCGTCTGTCGTCCGTCTGTCCGTCAACATTTCCTTTAAATCGCTACTAGTCATAGAGTTCTGCATGGATTGTAACCAAATTTGGCCACAAACATCCTTGGGAGAAGGGGAACAGAACTTGTATAAATTTTGGCTCTGGTCCCCCGGGGGCAGGAGGGGAGGGGCCCAATAGGGGAAATAGAGGTAAATCCTTTAAATCGCTACTAGTCATAGAGTCCTACATGGAATGTAACCAAATTTGGCCACAAACATTCTTAGGGGAAGGGGAACAGAACTTGTATAAATTTTGGCTCTGACCCCCCGGGGGCAGGAGGGGCGGGGCCCAATAGGGGAAATAGAGGTAAATCCTTTAAATGGCTACTTGTTCTAGAGTTCTGCATGGATTGTAACCAAATTTAGCCACAAACATCCTTGGGGGAAGGGGAACAGAACTTGTATAAATTTTGGCTCTGATCCCCCAGGGGCAGGAGGGGCGGGGCCCAATAGGGGAAATAGAGGTAAATCCTTTAAATGGCTACTTGTTCTAGAGTTCTGCATGGATTGTAACCAAATTTAGCCACAAACATCCTTGGGGGAAGGGGAACAGAACTTGTATAAATTTTGGCTCTTACCCCCCGGGGGCAGGAGGGGTGGGGCCCAATAGGGGAAATAGAGGTAAATCCTTTAAATGGCTATTTTTAGCTCACCTGGCCCGAAGGGCCGGTGAGCTTATGTCATGGCGCGGCGTCCGTCGTCCGTCGTCCGTCCGTCCGTCCGTCCGTCCGTCGTCCGTCTGTCCGTCAACATTTCCTTTAAATCGCTACTAGTCATAGAGTTCTGCATGGATTTTAACCAAATTTGGCCAGAAACATCCTTGGGGGGAGGGGAACAGAACTTGTATAAATTTTTGCTCTGACCCCCCGGGGACAGGAGGGGCGGGGCCCAATAGGGGAAATTGAGGTAAATCCTATAAATCGCTACTTGTCCTAGAGTTCTGCATGGATTGTAACCAAATTTGGCCAGACACATCCTTGGGGGAAGTGGAATAGAACTTGTATAAATTTTGGCTCTGACCCCACAGGGACAGGAGGGGCGGGGCCCAATAGGGGAAATTGAGGTAAATCCTATAAATCGCTACTTGTCCTAGTGTTCTGCATGGATTGTTACCAAATTTGGCCAGAAACATCCTTGGGGGAAGGGGAACAGAACTTGTATAAATTTTGGCTCTGACCCCTCGGGGACAGGAGGGGCGGGGCCCAATAAGGGAAATTTAGATAAATCCTATAAATCCCTACTTGTCCTAGAGTTCTGCATGGATTGTAACCAAATTTGGCCAGAAACATCATTGGGGGAAGGGAATCAGAACTTGTATAAATTTTGGCTCTGACCCCCCGAGGACAGGAGGGGCGGGGCCCAATAGGGGAAATTAAGGTAAATCCTATAAATCGCTACTTGTCCTAGAGTTCAGCATGGATTGAAACCAAATTTGGCCAGAAACATCCTTGGGGGAAGGGGAATAGAACTTGTATAAATTTTGGCTCTGAACCCCCGGGGACAGGAGGGGCGAGGCCCAATAGGGGAAATAGAGGTAAATCCTATAAATCACTACTTGTCCTAGTGTTCTGCATGGATTGTAACCAAATTTGGCCAGAAACATCCTTGGGGGAAGGGGAACAGAACTTGTATAAATTTTGGCTCTGACCCCCCAGGGACAGGAGGGGCGGGGCCCAATAAGGGAAATTTAGGTAAATCCTATAAATCGCTACTTGTCCTAGAGTTCTGCATGGATTGTAACCAAATTTGGCCAGAAACATCCTTGGGGGAAGGGGAACAGAACTTGTATAAATTTTGGCTCTGACCCCCCGGGGACAGTAGGGGCAGGGCCCAATAGGGGAAATAGAGGTAAATCCTATAAATCGCTACTTGTCCTAGAGTTCTGCATAGATTGTAACCAAATTTGGCCAGAAACAACCTTGGGGGAAGGGGAATAGAACTTGTATAAATTTTGGCTCTGACCCCCCCGGGGACAGGAGGGGCGGGGCCCAATAGGGGAAATTTAGGTAAATCCTATAAATTGCTACTTGTTCTAGAGTTCTGCATGGATTGTAACCAAATTTGGCCAGGACCATCCTAGGGGGAAGGGGAACAGAACTTGTTTAAATTTTTGCTCTGACCCCCTGGGGACAGGAGGGGCGGGGCCCAATAGGAGAAATAGAGGTAAATCCTATAAATCGCTACTTGTCCTAGAGTTCTGCATGGATTGTAACCAAATTTGGCCAGAAACTTTCTTAGGGGAATAGGAACAGAACTTATATAAATTTTGGCTCTGACCCCCCGGGGGCAGGAGGGGCGGGGCCCAATAGGGGAAATAGAGGTAAATCCTATAAATCGCTACTTGTCCTAGAGTTCAGCATGGATTGAAACCAAATTTGGCCAGAAACATTCTTGGGGGAAGGGGAATAGAACTTGTATAAATTTTGGATCTGACCCCCTGGGGGCAGGAGGGGCGGGGCCCAATAGGGAAATTTAGGTAAATCCTATAAATCGCTACTAGTCTTAGAGTTCTGCTTGGATTTTAACCAAATTTGGCCCAGAAACATCCTTGGGGTTAACAGAATTCCTATAATTTTTGGCTCTAACCCTCTTGAGCAGAAAGAGTGGGGCCCAATAGGGGAATTAGAGGTAAATATTCAAATTCCTTCAGAAAAGAAACAATGAACCTTACTAGGCATTACAAACCAGGTGAGCGATACAGGCCCTCTGGGCCTCTTGTTCTAGAGTTCTGCATGGATTGTAACCAAATTTAGCCACAAACATCCTTGGGGGAAGGAGAACAGAACTTGTATAAATTTTGGCTCTGGCCCCCCGGGGGCAGGAGGGGTGGGGCCCAATAGGGGAAATAGAGGTAAATCCTTTAAATCGCTACTAGTCATAGAGTTCTACATGGATTGTAACCAAACTTGACCACAAACATCCTTGGATGAAGGGGAACAGAACTTGTATAAATTTTGGCTCTTGCCCCCTGGGGGCAGGAGGGGTGGGGCCCAATAGGGGAAATAGAGGTAAATCCTTTAAATCACTACTTGTCCTAGAGTTCTGCATGGATTGTAACCAAATTTGGCCACAAACATCCTTGGGGGAAGGGGAACAGAACTTGTATAAATTTTGGCTCTGACCCCCCCGGGGGCAGGAGGGGCGGGGCCCAATAGGGGAAATAGAGGTAAATCCTTTAAATCGCTACTAGTCATAGAGTCCTACATGGAATGTAACCAAATTTGGCCATAAACATCCTTGTGGAAAAGGGAACAGAACTTGTATACATTTTGGCTCTGACCCCCTGGGGGCAGGAGAGGTGGGGCCCAATAGGGGATTTAGAGGTTAATATGTAAATTTCTTCAGAAAAGAAACAATGAACCTGTATTCAGAATATTACTTGGCATTACAAACCAGGTGAGCGATACAGGCCCTCTGGGCCTCTTGTTTAAGTACTGTTTTTGTGCTATTTTCAAGAAAAATCCCCCCCCCTATTTTTCTGGACTTTCAGATGTACTTTTTTGTGTACTTTTCCCGAATTTTCACTTTGACTATCAAGAAAATGCCAATTTATGTAAATTAATTTACAATATCTATTAAATATCTTCATTCTGTTTCTGACATAATAATTAACATATAACATTTTTTTAAATTTTTATAATATCAGTTTTTTGCAGTGTATTTGATGACATAGGGTTTTATTCTATTTAGTTAACAGAGTGATAATTTTTCAATCTTTCTGATTTTTATTGATATTTGATTTTTTTTTTTCTAATTAGGAAGACTACCAGAGCTGTCAGACAGAATATTGGAGTTTTTAGCTGTAAATCTGTGAAATAATTATTCCTGTACCTGTTAGCACCTGTATGCACAGGTAAGTTCAGCCTCTTTAAGATTAGCTCACCTAATTTTCATTGACTTTCCTATGATATATGACCTATTTTATTGTTTACAAATATGAATGGTGACATCTTTATTGTACACTTTGAAGATGCCTGTAGAAGTACAGAAATACAAAAATAGGAAGCCTAAACACCAACTTCAGTTTTATTTCACAATTCTTGAGTTTATCACACTTTCCTCATCAAATGCAAATGCTGTGTAATTTGTGCTGAAATCGCTGTAATTGATGCTAAAATCCCTGTATTTTATGCTACAATCCTGTATTTTGTGCTGAAATCCCTGTATTTTGCACTGAAATCAATGTTATTAGCCTATAATTTGTGCTGAAATCCCTGTAATTGGTGCTGAAATCCCTGTAATCTGTGCTGAAATCCCTGTAATGATCCTATAATTTATGCTAAAATCCCTGTATTTTATGCTAAAATCCTTGTATTTTGTGCTAAAATATCTGTATTTTGCACTGAAATCTATGTAAGTAGCCTATAATTTGTGCTGAAATCCCTGTAATTGGTGCTGAAATCCCTGTAATCTGTGCTGAAATTCCTGTAATTTATGCTTAAATTCCTGTATTTTATGCTAAAATCCTTGTATTTTGTGCTAAAATCCCTGTATTATGCACTGAAATCTATGTAATTAAGCTTTAATTTGTGATGAAATTGTTGTAATTAGGCTTTAATTTGTGCTGAAATACCTGTAATTAGCCTAGAATCCTAGCAGCCATTTTATAGTACAGACATTACTATTTTAGGTCGGTTCACTGTACGTTGGAAATGTAGTTGTGCCGTAAGAGGTACATTTTGTGACATTTTTCATTAGTTTTATTACTGTTTAACTTACTACAAATGTTCAATAAAATGTAGTTTTCCCATTGATCCGAGGCGATGATGGATTGAGAGGGAGGCTGAATGTTCCATTCTCCTTCAGTATGTATCGAGCAGTGTCATCTAAAACTCGTTCAAGATGGCTATTAGAAGGATTCATTTCCTGGAAAAGCAATACATCTTGGTTTTTATTTTTTGTCCATATTTAGACTCGAGTAAACACTAGGTTTTATGCATGTTTTACATGTTAGTGTATATTCTGTGTTATGCAGGACTGTCTTGAAAAGGAGTATAATGATTTCAATATGGAATTACAATCTCTAGTCCGGCATATATCGATGTTGATATGACTAGTTGGTCTCCATTGTCACCACACATATTTTAGATTGTAATAAAAAATAAACCAAATTAAATATGACCAGAACTTGTATGTTGGGTAATGAAGTACTTACACCAGGTTCTGTATTCATCATACAGTCCAACCTCTCTACAAAAATCACTTAATACAGCCCAACATGTCTACAAAGACCACCTCATGCAGTCCAAACTCTCTTTAAACACCACCTCATACAGTCCAAACTGTTTCCAAAGACCATTTCATACAGTAAACAACCTATCTACAATGACCACCTCATAAGTCCAACTTGTCTACTAAGACAACCTCATACAGTCCAACCTGTCTACAAAGACCACTTCATACAGTCCAACCTGTCTACTAAGACAACCTCATACAGTCCAACCTATCTACATAGACCACCTCATACAGTCCAACCTCTCTACAAAGACCATCTCATACAGTCCAACATCTCTACAAAGACCACCTCATACAGTCCAACCTGTCTTTAAAGACCACCTCATACAGTCCAACCTGTCTACATAGACCACCTCATACAGTCCAACCTTTCTACAAAGACCACCTCATACAGTCCAACCTGTCTACATAGACCACCTCATACAGTCCAACCTTTCTACAAAGACCACCTCATATAGTCCAACCTGTCTACAAAGACCACCTCATACAGTCCAACCTGTCTACAAAGACCACCTCATACAGTCCAACCTGTCTACAAAGACCACCTCATACAGTCCAACCTCTCTACAAAGACCACCTCATACAGTCCAACCTGTCTACAAAGACCACCTCATACAGTCCAACCTGTCTACAAAGACCACCTCATACAGTCCAACCTCTCTACAAAGACCACCTCATACAGTCAGTCCAACTTGTCTACAAAGTTTGATTCATACAGCCCAACCTGTCTACAAAGACCACCTCATACAGTCCAACCTGTCTACAAAGACCACCTCATACAGTCCAACCTCTCTACAAAGACCACCTCATACAGTCCAACCTCTCTACAAAGACCACCTCATACAGTCCAACCTCTCTACAAAGACCACCTCATACAGTCCAACCTCTCTACAAAGACCACCTCATACAGTCCAACCTGTCTACAAAGACCACCTCATACAGTCCAACCTCTCTACATAGACAACCTCATACAGTCCAACCTGTCTACAAAGACCACCTCATACAGTCCAACCTCTCTACAAAGACCACCTCATACAGTCAGTCCAACTTGTCTACAAAGTTTGATTCATACAGCCCAACCTGTCTACAAAGACCACCTCATACAGTCCAACCTGTCTACAAAGACCACCTCATACAGTCCAACCTCTCTACAAAGACCACCTCATACAGTCCAACCTCTCTACAAAGACCACCTCATACAGTCCAACCTCTCTACAAAGACCACCTCATACAGTCCAACCTCTCTACAAAGACCACCTCATATAGTCCAACCTCTCTACAAAGACCACCTCATACAGTCCAACCTCTCTACAAAGACCACCTCATACAGTCCAACCTCTCTACAAAGACCACCTCATACAGTCCAACCTCTCTACAAAGACCACCTCATACAGTCCAACCTCTCTACAAAGACCACCTCATACAGTCCAACCTCTCTACAAAGACCACCTCATACAGTCCAACCTCTCTACAAAGACCACCTCATACAGTCCAACCTCTCTACAAAGACCACCTCATACAGTCCAACCTGTCTACAAAGACCACCTCATACAGTCCAACCTCTCTACATAGACCACCTCATACAGTCCAACCTCTCTACAAAGACCACCTCATAAAGTCCAACCTCTCTACTAAGACCACCTCATACAGTCCAACCTGTCTACAAAGACCACCTCATACAGCCCAACCTGTCTACATAGACCACCTTATACAGTCCAACCTATCTACAAAGACCACCTCATACAGTCCAACCTCTCTACAAAGACCACCTCATATAGTCCAACCTCTCTACAAAGACCATCTCATACAGTCCAACCTCTCTACAAAGACCACCTCATACAGTCCAACCTCTCTACAAAGACCACCTCATACAGTCCAACCTCTCTACAAAGACCCACCTCATACAGTCCAACCTGTCTACAAAGACCACCTCATACAGTCCAACCTCTCTACAAAGACCATCTCATACAGTCCAATCAGTCTACAAAGACCACCTCATACAGTCCAACCTCTCTACAAAGACCACCTCATATAGTCCAACCTCTCTACAAAGACCACCTCATACAGTCCAACCTCTCTACAAAGACCACCTCATACAGTCCAACCTCTCTACAAAGACCACCTCATACAGTCCAACCTCTCTACAAAGACCACCTCATATAGTCCAACCTCTCTACAAAGACCACCTCATACAGTCCAACCTCTCTACAAAGACCACCTCATATAGTCCAACCTCTCTACAAAGACCACCTCATACAGTCCAACCTGTCTACAAAGACCACCCTCATACAGTCCAACCTGTCTACAAAGACCACCTCATATAGTCCAACCTCTCTACAAAGACCACCTCATACAGTCCAACCTCTCTATACAGTCCAACCTCTCTACAAAGACCAACTCATATAGTCCAACCTCTCTATAAAGACCATCTCAAACAGTCCAACCTCTCTACATAGACCACCTCATACAGTCCAACCTCTCTACATAGACCACCTCATACAGTCCAACCTCTCTACAAAGATCACCTCATACAGTCCAACCTCTCTACAAAGACCACCTCATACAGTCCAACTTGTCTACAAAGACCACCTCATACAGTCCAACCTCTCTACAAAGACCATCTCATACAGTCCAACCTCTCTACAAAGACCAACTCATACAGTCCAACATGTCTACAAAGACCATCTCATACAGTCCAACCTCTCTACAAAGACCACCTCATATAGTCCAACCTCTCTACTAAGACCACCTCATACAGTCCAACCTCTCTACAAAGACCAACTCATACAGTCCAACCTCTCTACATAGACCACCTCATACAGTCCAACCTCTCTACATAGACCACCTCATACAGTCCAACCTCTCTACTAAGACCACCTCATACAGTCCAACCTCTCTACAAAGACCACCTCATACAGTCCAACCTGTCTACTAAGACAACCTCATACAGTCCAACCTATCTACATAGACCACCTCATACAGTCCAACCTCTCTACAAAGACCATCTCATACAGTCCAACATCTCTACATAGACCACCTCATACAGTCCAACCTGTCTACAAAGACCACCTCATACATACAGTCCAACCTGTCTACATAGACCACCTCATACAGTCCAACCTCTCTACAAAGACCACCTCATACAGTCCAACCTGTCTACATAGACCACCTCATACAGTCCAACCTGTCTACATAGACCACCTCATAAGTCCAACCTATCTACAAAGACCACCTCATACAGTCCAACCTGTCTATATAGACCACCTCATACAGTCCAACCTGTCTACATAGACCACATCATACAGTCCAACCTCTCTACAAAGACCACCTCATACAGTCCAACCTGTCTACATAGACCACCTCATACAGTCCAACCTATCTACAAAGACCACCTCATACAGTCCAACCTGTCTACAAAGACCACCTCATACAGTCAGTCAAACTTGTCTACAAAGTTCGATTCATACAGCCCAACCTGTCTACAAAGACCACCTCATACAGTCCAACCTCTCTACAAAGACCACCTCATACAGTCCAACCTCTCTACAAAGACCACCTCATACAGTCCAATCTGTCTACATAGACCACCTCATACAGTCCAACCTCTCTACAAAGACCACCTCATACAGTCCAACCTCTCTACTAAGACCACCTCATACAGTCCAACCTGTCTACAAAGACCACCTCATACAGTCCAACCTGTCTACATAGACCACCTCATACAGTCCAACCTATCTACAAAGACCACCTCATACAGTCCAACCTGTCTACAAAGACCACCTCATACATACAGTCCAAGTTGTCTACAAAGTTCAATTCATACAGCCCAACCTGTCTACAAAGACCACCTCATATAGTCCAACCTGTCTGCAAAGACCACCTCATACAGTCCAACCTCTCTACATAGACCACTTTATACAGTCCAACCTCTCTACAAAGACCACCTCATACAGTCCAACCTCTCTACAAAGACCATCTCATACAGTCCAACCTCTCTACAAAGACCACCTCATATAGTCCAACCTCTCTACAAAGACCATCTCATACAGTCCAACCTCTCTACATAGACCACCTCATACAGTCCAACCTCTCTACATAGACCACCTCATACAGTCCAACCTCTCTACAAAGACCACCTCATACAGTCCAACCTCTCTACATAGACCACCTCATACAGTCCAACCTCTCTACAAAGACCATCTCATACAGTCCAACCTCTCTACAAAGACCACCTCATACAGTCCAACCTCTCTACAAAGAACATCTCATACAGTCCAACCTGTCTACAAAGACCACCTCATACAGTCCAATCTGTCTACATAGACCACCTCATACAGTCCAACCTCTCTACAAAGACCACCTCATACAGTCCAACCTCTCTACTAAGACCACCTCATACAGTCCAACCTGTCTACAAAGACCACCTCATACAGCCCAACCTGTCTACATAGACCACCTCATACAGTCCAACCTATCTACAAAGACCACCTCATACAGTCCAACCTCTCTACAAAGACCACCTCATACAGTCCAACCTCTCTACAAAGACCATCTCATACAGTCCAACCTCTCTACATAGACCACCTCATACAGTCCAACCTCTCTACATAGACCACCTCATACAGTCCAACCTCTCTACAAAGACCACCTCATACAGTCCAACCTCTCTACATAGACCACCTCATACAGTCCAACCTCTCTCTACAAAGACCATCTCATACAGTCCAACATGTCTATAAAGACCACCTCATACAGTCCAACATCTCTACAAAGACCACCTCATATAGTCCAACCTCTCTACAAAGACCACCTCATACAGTCCAACCTCTCTACAAAGACCACCTCATACAGTCCAACCTCTCTATAAAGACCACCTCATACAGTCCAACCTCTCTACAAAGACCACCTCATATAGTCCAACCTCTCTATAAAGACCATCTCATACAGTCCAACCTCTCTACAAAGACCAACTCATATAGTCCAACCTCTCTACAAAGACCACCTCAAACAGTCCAACCTCTCTACATAGACCACCTCATACAGTCCAACCTCTCTACATAGACCACCTCATATAGTCCAACCTCTCTATAAAGACCACCTCATACAGTCCAACCTCTCTACAAAGACCAACTCATATAGTCCAACCTCTCTATAAAGACCATCTCAAACAGTCCAACCTCTCTACATAGACCACCTCATACAGTCCAACCTCTCTACATAGACCACCTCATACAGTCCAACCTGTCTACAAAGACCACCTCATACAGTCCAACTTGTCTACTAAGACCACCTCATACAGTCCAACCTCTCTACAAAGACCATCTCATACAGTCCAACCTCTCTACAAAGACCAACTCATACAGTCCAACATGTCTACAAAGACCATCTCATACAGTCCAACCTCTCTACAAAGACCACCTCATATAGTCCAACCTCTCTACTAAGACAACCTCATACAGTCCAACCTCTCTACAAAGACCAACTCATACAGTCCAACCTCTCTACAAAGACCATCTCATATAGTCCAACCTCTCTACAAAGACCACCTCATATAGTCCAACCTCTCTACAAAGACCACCTCATACAGTCCAACCTCTCTACAAAGACCACCTCATATAGTCCAACCTCTCTACAAAGACCACCTCTTATAATCCAACCTCTCTACAAAAGACCACCTCATGCAGTCCAACCTGTCTACATAGACCACTTCATACAGTCCAACCTCTCTACAAAGACCACCTCATACAGTCCAACCTCTCTACAAAGACCACCTCATACAGTCCAACCTCTCTACAAAGACCACCTCATACAGTCCAACCTCTCTACAAAGACCACCTCATACAGTCCAACCTCTCTACAAAGACCACCTCATACAGTCCAACCTCTCTACATAGACCACCTCATACAGTCCAACCTCTCTACAAAGACCAACTCATACAGTCCAACCTCTCTACAAAGACCACCTCATATAGTCCAACCTCTCTATAAAGACCACCTCATACAGTCCAACCTCTCTACAAAGACCACCTCATACAGTCCAACCTCTCTACAAAGACCATCTCATACAGTCCAACCTCTCTACAAAGACCACCTCATACAGACCAACTTGTCTACAAAGACCACCTCATATAGTCCAACCTCTCTACAAAGACCACCTCATACAGTCAGTCCAACTTGTCTACAAAGTTCAATTCATACAGCCCAACCTCTCTACAAAGACCGTCTCATACAGTCCAACCTCTCTACAAAGACCAACTCATACAGTCCAAATGTCTACAAAGACCATCTCATACAGTCCAACCTCTCTACAAAGACCACCTCATATAGTCCAACCTCTCTACTAAGACCACCTCATACAGTCCAACCTCTCTACAAAGACCAACTCATACAGTCCAACCTCTCTACAAAGACCAACTCATATAGTCCAACCTCTCTACAAAGACCACCTCATATAGTCCAACCTCTCTACAAAGACCATCTCATACAGTCCAACCTCTCTACAAAGACCAACTCATATAGTCCAACCTCTCTACAAAGACCACCTCTTACAATCCAACCTCTCTACAAAGACCACCTCATGCAGTCCAACCTGTCTACATAGACCACTTCATACAGTCCAACCTCTCTACAAAGACCAACTCATATAGTCCAACCTCTCTACAAAGACCAACTCATACAGTCCAACCTCTCTACAAAGACCACCTCATATAGTCCAACCTCTCTATAAAGACCACCTCATAAGTCCAACCTCTCTACAAAGACCACCTCATACAGTCCAACCTCTCTACATAGACCACCTCATACAGTCCAACCTCTCTACAAAGACCAACTCATACAGTCCAACCTCTCTACAAAGACCACCTCATATAGTCCAACCTCTCTATAAAGACCACCTCATACAGTCCAACCTCTCTACAAAGACCACCTCATACAGTCCAACCTTTCTACAAAGACCATCTCATACAGTCCAACCTCTCTACAAAGACCACCTCATACAGACCAACTTGTCTACAAAGACCACCTCATATAGTCCAACCTCTCTACAAAGACCACCTCATACAGTCAGTCCAACTTGTCTACAAAGTTCAATTCATACAGCCCAACCTGTCTACAAAGACCACCTCATACAGTCCAACTTGTCTACTAAGACCACCTCATACAGTCCAACCTCTCTACAAAGACCAACTTTTTGGTGGCAATTTATTTCCATGGGAGCTAGATTAGCTCCCTGTAAATATGCAAAATTTGATCACACATGAAAATAAATTAGTTTCAAGTATAATAACTTGATTTTGCCACAATAATTCAGGTACTAGTTGCTTTTGTAATTTCAAATATTTTCACAAAAATAAGGAAGAGGCTTTCATTGTAGTAAATATGGTAAAGCTTTATGATATCATTAAAGGCATTTCCAGGCTATGATCTTGTAAGTTGTGAGCCCCAATCCCAGTAAATAAGCCTTTTACATAGCTTGTCATTTTCAGAAAAATCTTATATATGTTTATAATGATGTTGTAGAAAATACTCATCCCTTCAGACTTGTATCTATACAAGAATGATTGGCTTGTTTGGAAGGTTTAAGATCGATTAATATTTATGTGCTATGACATGTAAACGAGTCATTTCCCTCGAGGTTTGAGGTTTTAAGTAAAATCATGCTTAAACCTTAAAATATGCGCTGTTGTTAGGAAGATGATGGCACAAAGAACATGTTAATAAATAAGAAACTACGATGCACTTGTGTTGTTTACTGTTGTGCATATAAACGATTTATCTGCTCATGGGACCTCATACGTCGAATGGAAAGATGTATTGCGTATTACCACAATTTAAGTCCTTCAGCTCTTTTAGGGGCATTGGTAGCTGAGTGGTGAAGATGTACTTACATATTACCTTTGGCCCTCCACCTCTGCGTCAAGAGTTGGAATCCTATGTTAGGCAACTGTCATGTACTGAAAACAGGGCAATGGTTTTTCTCCAAGCACTCTGGCTTTCTAGAGCACCAAATGGATCCATCTCAAATTCCGTAAATAGGTTCCCCTAGGACCCTTTATATATAGTTGTATAGTGCATTATTGCATTTTGGGACCAATCTGCTACAAGATGGCTTACTAGGTCGCAAGTTTGAATCCCATGTGGGGCAGTTGCCAGGTACTGACCACTGGTTGTTGGTTTTTCTCTGGCTACTCCGACTTTTCTCCACCAACAAACCTGGGACGTCCTTACATGACCCTGGCTGTTAATAGGATGTTTAACTAATAAAACCCAAACTCTCAGAAAGTACTGAAGGGATATCTTTTTCCATTTTCAAGTGTAGGTTTTCCATTGTCTGTATACATAATGTCTATTTCGTTTTGTGAATAGAAAGGAAACAACCTGAAAAGCAGCCATCTTGGATTTGTCACTCTTTTAGAAAATTAAACTTGTAAGGGCGTCTTGGTCCCGAGTTCTGCATATTCATTTTGGAAATAACAAATCGAAGTACAACATGGCAGACAGAAGCCATATAAACTTGACAGCTGATGTATGAATTTCCTGTTATATAACCACTATTTATATTCAATATTTCAATAGAAGAGGGGGATAGAAAGACAAAACAAAAGAAGAAAAAAAAGATCCCTATTGTCTGACATAGATAATTCTTCGTCGGGCACCAAGATCCCTCTGAAATCTCTTATATTTATCAACCAATTTCAGATTTAATTTTAAAAATATATATCCGAAAAGAAAAAAAAATTGTAAGAGGATTGGGAGTGTGGTTGGCCTATTGAATATTATGCAATAGTTATGTTCTGTTTAGTTGTACATGTATATAATATTCCTGTCATGCTTAAGGGTGAAATAAGACTATGAGTCATCATATAGTCGCTGAAATTGAAGGCAAAAAGAGATGAACTGTACCTAATAACAGCAGCGTTTCTTTATTCCTATCCTTATAAAATGTTTTAATTCTAGCCCATCTCGCCTGAAGGAGTGTGTGCTTTTATTGTGACAGAACAGCCGTCATTTGTCAAGTCTTTTTAGCTTCCATCTACTTTTCCTGTTGCGTTCAATTTACTTCTGGGTTATTCAAAATTTTAAAGATACCGTATTTGATCAAATAAGCACCCAGGGCGCTTATGAATAATTGAAAAAAAATAAGGGGGTGTTTAATAGGGCTGACTTCGAACTTTCCATTTACAAAGTTATTGCACAAAGCAGTAAGCCATATATATCAATTTGCAAATTAATCAAAGAGAAACTATTGGTTTTTATTTACACTCCCGGCCGGCAACATGATGGGGAGGTATACTGGAATCAGGTCCCTCTGTCTTTCTGTCCTTCAATCCATCCTTCTGTCTGTCTGTAGACACAACGTTGTCCGGCAAACTCCCCCTGAACTACTCGACAGATTTTGATAAAATTTGGTACACAGAACTCTGACATAAAGGCATGTTGAGTAAATTATATAAGGTTCTCCAATGATCCCTATTAATGGAAATATGACTTAATATGAGAGAAACTATTGGTTTTTATTTACACTCCCGGCCGGCAATATAGTTGATGGGGAGGTATACTGGAATCAGGTCCCTCCGTCTGTCTGTCCTTCAATACATCCTTCTGTCTGTCTGTAGACACAACGTTGTCCGGCAAACTCCTCCTAAACTACTCAACAGATTTTGATAAAATTTGGTACACAGAACCCTGACATAAAGGCATGTTGAGTAAATTATATAAGGTTCTCCAATGATCCCTATTAATGAAATATTACTAAATGTGCAGCGGTGGTATTAGTCATCCACTCTGCCGACAGATCTAGTCTCAGTCTATAATTAAAGAAGATGTAAGAAGTTACAAGTATAAAGTGCAATTGAGGTTTCAAAAAGAAGGAGGAGAGATTGTATGGTCAACTTTATATTATAAAGTGACATTAAGGTGTTTTCCTATCCAATTTTTTACGCAACCTTTGCATAGATATATACACAGTCAAACTTGTCTATAAAGACTTACCCAAGGGACAAAGGAAATGAGATATTGATAGCCAAAATAGCCAAATCGTCTTTATACACAGGTCAAAGGACTCTATGAAGTTTTCCAAGTATGCTTTTAAAACAGTACAAATTTCGAAGGCATTGAAAGGCGTTGAGAGTTGTGTTATAATTAGAAGCTTCCTTTTTCAGCCCGACAGCAATTATCGTCAGTGGACTCTATAGGTTGGGGTTCGATGCAAACCTCCAGGGTCATCAACTTGTAAATTATTGCCGTCTCTAACCAATGGTTAGTTTAAGGCTACCTATAATCAAATCACATCTAAATTTACACTCTTGCATCTTCCGTGGTTAGGACACTGAAATCAATCGCTTGCTAAAGTCTTTTGGCTTCCTTATAAGGCATAGAAATGCCAAAATAGCTGAAGTTCTGACCTGCCGCTGTCGGCTTTTTAGGTCTAATGGAAATACGAAGCCTTATCAATTTCAGTTATCACGGAGCTGTAAAATAGGACGCTTACTGTTTCTTTGGTATAGGCTTAAATCCACAAATAGATTGATTGGTTGAATATTTTCGTCTGAAAATCGTAAAACTCAAAAGACATTGTAAATGTTTTGTCTGAAAATCGTTGAACTCCAAGACGTTGTTAAATTAATTTTAAAGATGCTCCTCTTCTGACAGATCAGAAACTATAATTATTATTAGGACATTGAATAATGTATTTTGATAACATATATAGACTCTTGTAGATCAAAAACTTGACCAGTCCATTATAAAATTTCAGGGATGAATATCCAGGCTGACACCTATAACAAATACTTTTATCCTAAAGAATATAGTATGTGAGCTTGCAGAAGACCTACTGTATTTGCCGTAATTATATTTTTTTTCATACCTACTGGTGTAATACTGGCTGGTCTAGGGCAATACACTCATGCCGCCTGAGGCTGTATTGCATGGCTACTCATGCAATAAAGTCTTGTGATGTCACGGCGTCAAGAAAATTTCTATTTCCTTGGTAAATTTTCACAAACTTGACTGGTTTTACTATAAAAGATGCAAACAACGTATTTTTGTTGTCATGTATGAAAAATTGACTTTCAGCCGTGGATTTCTTCGAATTTATTTCAAAATGACGGGATATTATAGTTGCAAAATTGCAATAAAATGTCAAGGTATGAAAGAAAAATACTCTTTCATAAGTGGATATGAAGGATAGGGATATTCTACACTCGACTTGGGTAGAATATCCCTATCCTTCATATCCACATATGAAAGAGTCTTATAATATGCATCCATGCCCTCTTCTCGAAAGGAGTTGAAAATATAAATACGTACCAACCCATGGATTTAATAGAGGTTACACATTGAGTGGTTGTTGAATATTGAATTTCGAGTGAGTTATTTTTTTAAAAGTTACAGAAGACACGAGCTTTAGCGAATGTCTTTTGTAACTTTTAGAAAATAACTTACAAGTTTCTACCACAATTATATTAGTTTTTAGCCGATAGAAATACGGCGGGGATAAGGTAACGTGTATTTACCGAAATATGCAAATAAGGTGTAGTAATATTTTCATCAGCAAAAAGATACTAATTAATATTCAAAAGTCATCGTTTGATAAAGAATCCATTGATATCAAACTCTTCTAATTGGGAACATCTATAGGGTTAAAAAATTCATTTAAGGTCTTATTGAGTTCAAATCTTCATAGTTGCTTCTAGAAAATAAAACTCATTGTCGGACTACATGTATATATGTAAAAGCATTCGCACGACATGGCATTGTATATTTCCCGCCAGATAATCATCAAGCCATACTACCATCAAGATCAAGTTTGTTTCATACACTTAAAATCTACGAAACTCATCTGAGTGAAATTCTTGTCCGTCAAGATGTATTATTAGTACTTAAGGTCAATTTAACATATATGAAAACATCACATATTTTGACACAATGACCACGACGCATAGGCTTTCCAACAGCAGTTTTGGACGTCAAGCGGTGATCACAATTTAAAATGACGTCATTTGATTATTGATGACGTTGACAATGATGACGTGACACTGGGAAATAAGTAGTTCGGTCAAAGTTCACCGTGTCAGCCAATCAGAATGCATACAGAGTTTATACCACCTGTGATGTAAACAAATTGTTAATCAACAGCTGCAGTGTTTATTTAATGTCCTGAGAGTTGAAAAACACCGCCTATTGTGATAGAAATGACGTTTCACAACTTGTGATGCTTGTAACATCAGCATTGTATCCTATTCCTATATTACAAGAACTTGTGAGTCTTTCACATATGAATCATGACGTAATATTGTGTCTCGAAAGAAGGAAGATACATTATGTATTTGCATGTTTACTGTGACAGATTGATGTGCCATGATTGCAGAAAGAGTTAAAATATGGCCTACTGTTTTTTTTAGAGTTTTTTTCATTCGCAGCTAACATTTTGGTTTCCTGATATTAGCTCCCCAGCCCCCACTTTGTTACAATTTGTTAGTGCCCTGGGCGCTAATTACGGCGAATATGGTAATTAATTAAAGCCTTGCAGAAAGAATTACTAGGTTGCACGTTTCAGATTTGTATGCTTACGGTCAGCTAATTAACTTCATGCAAGTATGGACAAGCTTTCTATAAGCTTGCAAATAGATTGAATATACTGATACTAGCTTGCTGCAAGCAAGTATTTTTAGTCCACTTTCAATATCATCAGATGGTGGGCTATTCAAATCGCTTTTTGTCCGTGGTCCGTTGTCCGTCTGTCCTTTGTCCTCCGTTAACATTTCTTGTTTCCGCTATTTCTCAGATAGTACTGAAGTGATCTGTCTCAATTTCATATGTAGGTTCCCCTAGGGCCCTAGCTGTGCATAATGCATTTTGCATAATGCATTTTGGGACCAAGCGGTCAACAAAATGAATGCCAGGCAGCCATCTTGGAATTTTATAGTTAAAGTTTGTTACCGCTATTTCTCAGAAAGCATAGAAGAGATCTATCTCAAATTTCACATGTAGGTTCCTCTAGGGGTCTAGTTATGCATATTGCATTTTTTAGATTGCTAGGGGTGACTATCGCCTACAGTTAGCGTTAGTCAATGAATTGTTACACCCTTATAGATTGCCAAGAATTATGACAGGTCCTATGGGCCTCTTGTTCAGCTGCACTTTTTTTTGCTTTTAAAATTGTTACTCATATGGCACTTACGCCTTGTGCATCAATTTTGCATGATTGCCTTCATATTTGGTTTATCATAGAAGCTAGGATGGCATATAAAAACTTGGCATGCAACAATTTCCAAACTTTTTTGTGATTTACACAATGATCAGCATTATACTTCATATCTTCATTTGAGATTTTAAAAAGCCAATGAAGAACATTTAAAGTCGCTTTTTTTCAAAACCACGAGCACCAAGTTCAAAGTAAGCCTAAGAAAATCATGTTTCTTGTAATTGTAAATTTAACATCACTGAGTCTTAATCTTGATTTGATTCAAGATGGCTATCGTGATTTTGTATAAGGAGAGTTAGCTATGAGTGGTTGAATAATTCAGGACATGCCAGAATATTGGCAAACTGTACCTGCAGTTTAACTCTCTACCGCAGACGGTACAATTCGTATGGAGCAACAGGTCTTAAATGGATCGAGGAAGACATCATTGTGAACTATTTCATCCGTCCAGTCGATGGGAAACAAATCAATAGACAAAACTTGGATAGATTTCACTGTATAGGAGATGTGTCAGAGGATATTTCTTGTACAACTTCACACCATGGGAGAACATATGTCATGGCTTTATAAGGTCACTTAATTTAGCAACAAAGGGGGGGGGGGGGTATACTGGAATTGGATTGTCTGGCTGTCCGTCCATCTGGCTGGCTGGCTGTAGACACAACTTTGTATGGCAAAGTCCTCCTAAACTACTCGACAGATTTTGATAAAATTTGGTACACAGAACCTTACATAAAGGGAAATTGAATAAACTATATAGGATTTTGCAATGTCCCCTATTAATGGAGTTATTACAAAATTTTGCAACAGAAGTATTAGTGATCCACTCTAGCAACAATTCTAGTAAATATTGACTAGAGATAATTGGATTTGAACTGTAGCTCTCAATTATCTGACTATTCCATAGAATGGCAGGATGTTAACGATGAATTGTTTGAAAGATAAACAATTGATAAGTTTCATTATTGTGACAGATGAAGAGGAATCAAATAATTTGTGTTATATTTTAGTATCCGTTCTTTGTCTGGTGGTTTGTTGTAGCATATTACAGAGTTATCTTTCTATGCAGGAAAGTATCAATTGTGATGTCATTATTTTGTGAGTGGAACTTGACATTATTTGTTTTAAAACAATGACGTTACAATCAAAACCTTCCTGCAAGGGTAGATAACTCTGTAATATACATACTTAATATGTTTCTGTGTTGTCCTTGTGTTATTGACATCTTTCTTTTGTGTTACATGTCCCTGTGTCATTGACATCTTTCTGTTGTGTGACATGTCCCAGTGTTGTTGTCCTGTTTCCTTTGTGCTACATGTCCCTGTGTTATTGACATGTTTCTTTGTGTTACATGCCCCGGTGTTGTTGTCCTGTTTCCTTTGTGCTACATGTCCCTGTGTTATTGACATGTTTCTTTGTGTTACATGCCCCGGTGTTGTTGACATCTTTCATTTAGTTACATGTCCCTATGTTATTGACATCCCTCATTGTGTTAGCCATGCCCCTGTGTAATTGACATGCTTCCTTTCTGTTAAATTTTTCTATGTAATTGACATGGTTCCTTTCTGTTACATGTTTCTGAGTTGTTGACATCTTTCATTGTGTTACATGCCCCTGTGTAATTGACATCTTTCTTTTGTGTTACATGTCCCTGTGTAATTGACATGCTTCCTTTCTGTTAATTTTTTCTATGTTGTTGACATCCCTCATTGTGTTAGCCATGCCCCTGTGTAATTGACATGCTTCCTTTCTGTTAAATTTTTCTATGTTGTTGACATCTTTCATTGTGTTACATGCCCTTGTGTTATTGACATCTTCCTTTCTGTTACATGGCCCTGTGTTATTGACATCTTTCTTTTGTGTTGCATGTCCCTGTGTTGTTGACCCCCTTTCCTTGTGTAACATGTCCCTGTGTCATTTACATCTTTCTTTTGTGTTACAAGTCCCTGTGTCATTGACATCTTTCTTTTGTATTACATGTCCCTGTGTTATTGAACCCCTTTCCTTGTGTTACATGTCCCTGTGTCATTAACATCATTCTTTTGTGTTACATGTCCCTGTGTCATTGACATCTTTCTTTTGTGTTACATGCCCCTGTGTTATTGACATCTTTCATTGTGTTACATGTTTCTGTGTTATTGACATCTTTAATTGTGTTAGCCATGCCCCTGTGTTATTGACATGTTTCCTTCGTGTTACATGTCCCTGTGTTATTGACATCTTTCCTTTGTGTTACATGTCCCTGTGTTATTGACATCTTTCCTTTGTGTTACATAACCCTCTGTTGTTGTTTAATTATTAAATTCCTTTCTTTCATAAGTTTATTGTACTAAAGGATGTCTTGTTATTCTAAAATTAACAGAATTGAAATTCAGTCACAGTCAATACGTAGAGATTTGTGCAGTCTCTAGAAGACATTTCAAAGAAAATAAAACACAAATTCTCGGTCGGTTTTGAAAATTTGTTTTGTTGCAATCATGCAGACCTTGGATTGGAAAAGATTTTTAAATGGTAATTGTCAGTTTGCAGTACATTTGAGCAGAAAATATCTGGAGAGAAATTTTGTGCTTTGTGTTTTAAAGAACAATTGAGATTTGGTTGCTGTTGTAATTTTGTGAGGAGTTAATTACGGTAAGTGGGTACTGTGAAGACGAAGGCTGTAGATGTTCAATTTTAATCTTAACATTAGTCTTTCTGTCTAAAGCTACATTAAAAACTTGTGGAATTATCGGCAGAAAGTTTTTAATTTACAACCAAAATTGATCGCTTACAGCGAGTCCTTTCTTCAAATTCACTGCTAAGCTGTATGTAGAGGTAAAGTTAAGCTGTAAATTGTTTCTCTGGCTTCTGTCATCCGAGGTCCCTATAGAAATTGTATAGATTTCAGGTAGTTCTTAATTCTTACTTTAATGACACGTTCTGAAAGTTCCCTGTAAATTAATGGTCGGTACAGAAAAAGAGGTTTATTTAACTTAACGAGTGGATGTTGGATATGGAATTTATTCTACACAAGCAAATTATTTTTTAAAAGTAACAAAAGACACTAGATTTAGAGTGTCTTGTTACTTTTAAAAAACAACTTATGAGTGTGGACTAAATTCCATATCCAACGACCACGACCTGTGTGACCTTTTTTTTACCACAAAAATTATATCTGCTTTTAGCCGATAGAAATACAATGAGGATAAGGTGATGGGTATTTGTTGAAATATGCAAATAAAATGTAGCTATATTTTCATCAGCAACATTTGTGTTTAGCCACACTTGTTCATTGGCTTTCTGTCTAATTTTCTCTAGAACCAGAGAACCATTTTTGCAACAATCAGAGTTCACGCCCTTATCTCTGGACTTGACCTCCCTATATGCCACAGAAACACTTTTATTTTGCCATACTCTGACTTCATGCCCTTGTCTCTGGACCTGACCGTCCTATATACCACAGAAACACTTTTATTTTGCCACACTCGGACTTCAAGCCTTTGTCTCTGGACCTGGCCATCCTATATACCACAGAAATCTGGACCTGACCGTCCTATATACCACAGAAACACTTTTATTTTGCCACACTCAGACTTCAAGCCTTTGTCTCTAGACCTGGCTGTCCTATATACCACAGAAACACTTTTATTTTGCCACACTCGGACTTCAAGCCTTTGTCTCTGGACCTGGCTGTCCTATATACCACAGAAACACTTTTATTTTGCCACACTCAGACTTCAAGCCCTTGTCTCTCAGGACCTGGCCGTCCTATATACCACAGAAACACTTTTATTTTGCCACACTCAGACTTCATGCCTTTGTCTCTGGACCTGACTGTCCTATATACCACAGAAACACTTTTATTTTGCCACACTCAGACTTCAAGCCCTTGTCTTTCAGGACCTGACCGTCCTATATACCACAGAAACACTTTTATTTTGCCACACTCAGACTTCAAGCCCTTGTCTCTCAGGACCTGACTGTCCTATATACCACAGAAACACTTTTATTTTGCCACACTCAGACTTCATGCCCTTGTCTCTGGACCTGACCGTCCTATATACCACAGAAACACTTTTATTTTGCCACACTCGGACTTCAAGCCTTTGTCTCTGGACCTGGCCATCCTATATACCACAGAAATCTGGACCTGACCGTCCTATATACCACAGAAACACTTTTATTTTGCCACACTCAGACTTCAAGCCTTTGTCTCTAGACCTGGCTGTCCTATATACCACAGAAACACTTTTATTTTGCCACACTCGGACTTCAAGCCTTTGTCTCTGGACCTGGCTGTCCTATATACCACAGAAACACTTTTATTTTGCCACACTCAGACTTCAAGCCCTTGTCTCTCAGGACCTGGCCGTCCTATATACCACAGAAACACTTTTATTTTGCCACACTCAGACTTCATGCCTTTGTCTCTGGACCTGACTGTCCTATATACCACAGAAACACTTTTATTTTGCCACACTCAGACTTCAAGCCCTTGTCTTTCAGGACCTGACCGTCCTATATACCACAGAAACACTTTTATTTTGCCACACTCAGACTTCAAGCCCTTGTCTCTCAGGACCTGACCGTCCTATATACCACAGAAACACTTTTATTTTGCCACACTCAGACTTCAAGCCCTTGTCTCTCAGGACTAGACCGTCCTATATACCACAGAAACACTTTTATTTTACCACACTCAGACTTCAAGCCCTTGTCTTTCAGGACCTGACCGTCCTATATACCACAGAAACACTTTTATTTTGCCACACTCGGACTTCATGCCAAGTTGTCTCGAGACCTGGGCGTCCTTTATCGGTTTATCTCCAGACGTAGCGGACACTAGCCATGATCACTCACAGTGATGCTATCACAGATAGACATGCTCCCAGTGTTGTGTAATTACTACATGTATGTGATGGACATGTCTACATAGCTACTGTAATTTAGATGTGTCTACTATACATCTGATTATATCCCCAACATATCAATAGCCACAAATACAGGATCTAAAATCAGTGTTCATTTCATATGAGATTTTATTAAATTTTAAGTGTGAGAAGTTTTTATTTTTCCCAATTCTTGGAGGGTAAAAGAGAGATTTCAAGGCTAATTTCATTAAATTTTATATCAGAATTTGAATATTGAAAATCAAAATTATAGAAGAGCAACTTTCATTTCTTATGATATTTTATGAAACTAGTGTAAGAAGTTTTTATTTCACGGCTTTGGCGTGCAAAAGTTCCAAAAAAAGAGACCGCGGTTATAAAATCTCATATCAGAATTAGAATAACAATTTAAAAATCAGAATTATAGGAGAGTAACTTTCAGAGTTATTGCCCTTTTGAAATATTATTCATTATTGCATATCATGAACTCGATAAATTATATATAATCAATAAGAAAACAAGCACAAATTAAAGAAATAGGCCTATATTGACATAATTAGGCCTAAATTAATACACAGTAATAAAGAAATGAATATATAATAAAGCAAGTCTGTTAAATTTCTTTTACATTGTAAACTGTATGGCTGATACAAAAACATCGGCCTGTCTATTCTGACTATTGGCATGTTACAGAGTTATTTGCCCCTGTGGGTAGGTACTGATATGACATCATGTGTTTAGGAAAATACCGTCATTCATAGAAAGCGATGTAAATTTTGCTCACAAAAAATGTCACGTGGATACCTACCAAAAGGGATGTAACTCTGTTATATGCAAAGACGAAATAAAGGCAACCTGTCTTTAAAGTAACCTTTTTCTGTCTTCCCTTCATGGGTCGGTATAGACAGGTTTGAATGTATGGTCCTTTCCTTCCTGAAGGTTTTCCGATTCACCTAGAACTGCCATGTCAGAACTGTCTTAACAAAACCAGTTGCCCTTGAAGCTAACAGATGGGTCAGATAATGTTAGCTGAACTGTGCTAATGACATGGCAAGGGTTTCAATGCCAACAATTGGCTTGTGACACAACTAGCCTCAGCACCAATTCACAAACCTGAATATGTTTTGCTTCAAAATCAAATTAGGAGTCCCATCACACACGACATTCAACATGCTGGCCAGAAAGGCGATTATTTGCCCATTTGGAATGCTCAAAACATATCCCTCTTTTAATAGTGAATGCAAATTCTGTATATAGCATTCATTGTTTGCTGAAATGATGTGAATGTAGCATGCTGGGACCCATTAAGTTTTCTTTATATATGTGTAATATGTTTTTTTCATATGTTATTAATGTGTCAATCATCATGCTGACCCGTCTGTGGTCGTGTGTAGGAGGGCCATCATCAGTAACTGTCAGGAATACTGTCAACTAAAGTGTGTTTGCATATGATAGAGTTACCTCCCTTCTGGTTAGGTATCTGTTATGACATCATTATTTTGCTGGCTAAATTCATGTTGTTATCTTTTGAAAAGTATGACGTTACACTCACAAACACATGACGTCACAATTATTACCTACCCACAAGGGCAGATAACTCTGTTATGTGTAAAAAACAACATACTTCTGTCATAAACTGGGGGCATATCATAAGTTTCACCAAGTCTGTCTTGTCCAATCCCCAGTCCCGACCCCCCCCCCCCCCCCCCGCTCTCCTCCCATTCCGTTCCATTGCTGTTAGTGTATTGTGATCTTGCCTTGAAGGTCAAACTTGAAAGGATGTTGCAATTTCGGTATTGATACTTTGAAAAGTAATTTGATCTTTTTGTCCACATTTTCTGACATCCATTCCTAAAACCTCTGTTCACTAACCACAATATCTCTCGTCGTTATGATGGATTATCTGTCATTAGTTTGACGCTCGTTTGTCTGTTGTAAGAATTAATTCGTTAATGGTGGGTCTTTATTACCTCACTGATCTACAGGTGTCGGCCTGTAGGCTGGGAACGTAGTGGGGGAGCGCTGTCATTTTACGCAAAGCTTATACATTAAAATCAATATTTGGTGTAATATCACTTATGCCTTCCCATGTCTCCCCTTATAAATGGCATGTTTCTGAGGTTGATGTTCGCCATCAAATCATGTTTAAAGGTTTGACTATATTCCCTTGATTAAATGCACATCAAACCACAGTTTGGTTGTGGTTTTTATTCTGGTTTATCCTCTCATGCATTTTTTTGTGTTATAACATTAGATGGCAAAGTGGTTAAGGTGTCTGTTATTCTACCTATAGCCCCGCCGTCTGGATCCTGGTGTCCATTTGGTTTAGGTGCGTAACATTTTACCCTGTGACCGTCACCTCTAGGCCACGGTGGCTAACTGGTTAAGGTGTCTGACTTTCAACCACTATTCTTCGACCTATGGGCCGTGGTGGCAGAATGGTTAAGGTGTGTGACATTCTACCACTATTATCCCTCCACTTCTATGTCATGGTGGCAGAGTGGTTAAGGTGTCTGACATTCAATCACTAGACCTCAACCTCTGTGTCATAGCTAGTGGCTGAGTGGTTAATGTGTCTGACATTCTGCCGCTATCCCTCCACCTCTGGGTCATGGTGGCAGAGTGGTTAAGGTGTCTGACATTCTACCACTAGACCTCAACCTCTGTGCCATAGCTAGTGGCTGAGTGGTTAATGTGTCTGACATTCCACCACTATAACCTCCTCCACCTCTGTGTCATTTTAAACTTGTGGCTGACATTCTACCACTCGTCCTCTACCTCTGTGTCATTTGAACTTGTGGCTGAGTGGTTAAGGTGTCTTGACATTCAACCACTAGACCTCCACCTCTGGGTCATGGTGGCGAGAGTGTTAGACAACATATTATAACAAGCCCTCCACTTATTTGCCGAAGGTAAATTTCACATTTTACCAAACCCTAAGATTAGTGAATCTATACGAAATATTTTCATTTTTAGGTAGGTTAATGATTTTATGATAAGTTTTCTAATGTTTAGAATTCGTAGATTTCTATGAAAAATGCAAATATAACAAAAATTGTCCACCTGCGAATCTTAACCGCTATGCAAACTTACAAATCATTTGTTGTTTAAAGAATTGCTCTCCTGAATCATATGTACTCTCTTGCAAATTGATGGATTGCCAGCTGTCAATCAAAACATCCTTGGACCGTATATGACTGTGCATTTTTTATTTTGTATGCTACAACATTTACCACGACATTGAATAGTTACATATGCGTTTTTTAGCACGAGGCATGGCTATGTAATGGAAGGCGATCGGTCAATTACTTTCAAGAAAAAAGTCTAGCATTAAGGGACTTCATGTAAACTTTATTAAATTTTCTGCTTTATGCAATCAAATGTCAAAATCTAGTTCCATGGGGGTCAATTTAGCGTAGTACTGCGCTTCCTTGTGGAAAATCTCTTTCTCGGTACAAATTATCTGTTGCTTTTACGAAGATCAAAGATAAAGGTCACCGTTACTAAAAATAGAAAATATAACTGATGTTTCTTAATGGATAATCTATCTCAAGCTTTAAAGAATTGCAAATTGCTAGACGGTATCTAGTCACGCCTCTTGATCGCACACACGCACATATCTATACAATGTCGGAACAAATGTCATTAGCATAAAAATGCAAAATTCACATGCGGTACCCAGTCTGTTTGATTGACCGATCATGCAAGCTTAGAGGTTTATAATCGGGGTGTTCAAACTTGTACATTGATTTAAAAGTCACGATAAAATTATTAGTAAAATTACAATTACATCATGTATAGAAACTTTTGAATATATCTAAATTGTAAATGTCCATAGTCAAAAGTCAAGGTCATATAGAGTAAAAAATTTCTGATTTATTTTTTCATAAAAAAAATTGGCAAAGTCTATGTTTTGCAGTTTCCTTTTAGGATATCATATTGATATGAGGGTTAAATTTTGCGATACACCCAATCCCTATAGTTCGCGGATCTATGAAACCACTGACATTGTCAGTCCTTTCTAAATTACAAATGATTTTGAGGAATAATAAAGAAGAATTAATTTGTTTTTAGAAATGTTTAACAGGTTAATTATCAATAGGCATTGTAAACACACAGTTCCGGCTGCTGTCATGCATCAGTGATTTCACTCAACCTAGTTTACAGTAAAGAGAGAAGTGGGATGTAACTCGGTGTCATGGTTCAGAACTGTAACTGGCGAGAGTATTGTGCTGCCAGCCATGCTCGGACTTGCAACTGGGGACTAAATGGCTGCCGCTCTACTGATTATGCGAAAGGGAAATTCACCCAAGCGCAAAGCTAGAAGGTGACCATATCACTATGTAAAATTAAAACCTGCAGCGGAACTTTCAAATGATTTCATTGTGTAGCTGCATGGTTGATGCCCATTGAGTTTGATTTGATTTTCATGTTCATTTACACCGACAGATAAAAACCAGTTAACTGGTTGAATTACTTGTTATTTCAAACACATTGTTCACTACACTCCATAATGTACCTACACAGTGAGGGAAGGAGAGGAGTAAAACATTGATTTCCATTTAACTTACCTGTATCATATAAAAAAGAATTATTTTTACACATCTGACTAAGGTATCTATATTTAGACATTATGATTAGTGAATATCAGAACAGACGAGAACTAAGGTATGTTGAGTATTTATTGGACTTTAATTAGACAGTGCTATTGATTTCATTCTACCTTCGGGGAAATTTTTTTTATTGGATTTGATGTTGAGGGTTTGACTTATCAGGCAATCTACGATGCAATGGCTTGGACCGCAATCAACATCCTTCTCCGCGGTAATCAATGACATCTACATCTCGACAACAACACTTATCAGATCCTCCTCGTAAAAGTGCTCGCGTCAATAAATCGTCTACGATTACATCGAACGCCGCTTTTATTTCATCAACAAGATGTCACTAACTAACAATTAATTGTTTCCCATATTGTTTGATGAACTAATGTGTGTCTAAAAAAACCAAGGATATAAGTTAATCAAATTGATTATGGTAATGTACGTATATTAGTGCAGACAAATTTTAGTGGAAATGTGAAAATTTTAGTAAAAATGTGCAAAAATGTAAATTATGATTTATTACAGCTTGGATATAAATTAGTGTAATTTGGTGGCTCATGAATGGAAATACACTTTATCATATGTTAGCACTGTACATGAGTTAGTGCGTCAAAGACAGCTTAAAAACCGCTAAAATAAAACTACCACTAAAATAAGTATGTTTACTGTAATGAATTGCATTTAATTGATTTTTTTGTGTGTTTTACAATAGAAATATTAGGAAAATAAAAAAAGAAATAGAACTGTTGCTAGAGTTGCAGACTAATGCCCACAGCTTGGGCTAATTAGAACATTTAATTGGTAATAAATCCATTAATTAAGGCGACATTGAATAACCCTGTATAGTTTATTCAACTGTCGTTTATGTCAGGGTTCTGTGTATCAAATTTTATCTAAATCTGTCAAGTAGTTTAGGAGGAGTTTGCCAGACAAAGTTGTGTCTACGGTCAGACGGACGGACGGACGGACGGACGGACGGACAGACAGTCAACCCAATTTTTGGGGGGGTGTAATAATCCAAAGAGAAATGTAAGATATTCAGGTAACAAATACTTCAGCCTAATTATCACTAATTGCTTCTCATGTTCCATACATGTTAATGAAAATCTGTTGACGAGATCCTTTAACACTGATACCGGTATACGTTTTCTTATCAATAATGGAATTTCATCCCCACCAATAGGAGCCAATTTTTTTTGTTTCGCGCATGGTTGTATGGAGTAAGCTGTACTGTACAGATAAGCACTTTTAGACAATTAAATTCGATTTAGAATCGTCTATTAATTCTACAAATTTTATTTTGTCTGTGTAGAATATCAACATGTATAAGGGTATACCAATTTTATTTGGTTATATAAACTTACTAGGTCGACAAATAAACACTTTGACCCCAAAATTAGCTTCTTGCACTTGCGGCAATAGAAATGAGTTAAATTGGTTGGAGATCGATGCTGCATGTACTTTTTACCAATGTGTGAGTTTCTTGCCAAATATATATATATATATATTAATGTATATGCACTACTAAAGTAACTGAAAGTATCTCTGTGGCGTACATGACCTACACCAACTCCAAGTGCATTGAAGGTGAAGTTATGTCGACATGTGAAACGAGGAATGCTAAAAAGACCTCAGCCCCCATCTTATTTACACGAAATGTATCACTGTTCTCACAAACTACGACGAGCAGCAGGTCAGACGGCTATGTCTACTTATTTATTATGTATTAAAATAAAGACATATATATTGATTATAAGCTCCCTCTCCCGGCACCGTCTATTTACCCCGTCATTGATTTTTTCCGTTATCCTGTTTCGGACAAGTGTTGTTGTAGTGGCAACGCATTAGAGGGGTTTGGCAGACTCGTATGACCTATTCGAGACAATAAGAAAGAATCTCACATCACAATTCACAATATAACATGGATTGAATTAAAACCTGTGTGTGTTTACGTTTATATATTACTTTAGAACTTAATGATGAAGAGCAATATTAGCCCAAACCTACTGTTCCATGAAGCCTCCAAAATGGGGAGGGGGGGGGGAGTGGCGTGTTAATATTTCCTTAAATTTTTATGCCTGTGTTTCACTATGTGTGTTCCAGAATCCAATTTCAGTGGTTATAGGCCTACTAGTGTTTTATTTGGGGTCCTTCTCAGATAAAATGGGGTCCCTCTGTATGATTGGTTCCTTCTCAGATAAAATGGGGTCCCTCTGTATGATTGGTTCCTTCTGGGGTCCCTCTGTATGATTGGTTCCTTCTCAGATAAAATGGGGTCCCTCTGTATGATTGGTTCCTTCTCAGATAAAATGGGGTCCCTCTGTATGATTGGTTCCTTCTCAGATAAAATGGGATCCCTCTGTATGCTTGGTTCCTTCTCAGATAAAATGTGGTCCCTCTGTATAATTGGTTCCTCTTCAGATAAAATGGGGTCCCTCTGTATGATTGGTTCCTTCTCAGATAAAATGGGGTCCCTCTGTATGATTGGTTCCTTCTCAGATAAAATGGGGTCCCTCTGTATAATTGGTTCCTTCTTCAGATAAAATGGGGTCCCTCTGTATGCTTGGTTCCTTCTCAGATAAAATGGGGTCCCTCTGTATGATTGGTTTCTTCTCAGATAAAATGGGGTCCCTCTGTATGATTGGTTCTTTCTCAGATAAAATGGGATCCCTCTGTATAATTGGTTCCTCGTCTGATAAAATGGGGTCCTCTGTATGATTGGTTCCTTCTCAGATAAAATGGGGTCCTCCGTATGTTTGGTTCCTTCTCAGATAAAATGGGGTCCTCTGTATGAGTGGTTCTTTTCTGAGATAAAATGGGGTCCCTCTTTATGAATGGTTCCTTCTCAGATAAAATGGGGTCCCTCTGTATGATGTTCTTCTGGATAAAAGGGGTTCTTTATGAATGGTTCTTTCAGATAAAATGGGGTCCCTCTGTATGATTGGTTCCTTCTCAGATAAAAATGGGGTCCCTCTGTATGATTGGTTCCTTCTCAGATAAAATGGGGTCCCTCTGTATGAGTGGTTCTTTCTGAGATAAAATGTGGTCCCTCTTTTTTATGATTGGTTCCTTCTCAGATAAAATGGGTCCCTCTGTATGAATGGTTCTTTCTCAGATAAAATGGGGTCCCTCTGTATGAAGTGGTTCTTCCAGATAAAATGGGGTCCCTCTGTATGATTGGTTCCTTCTCAGATAAAATGGGGTCCCTCTGTATGATTGGTTCCTTCTCAGATAAAATGGGATCCATCTGTATGTTGGTTCCTTCTCAGATAAAATGGGGTCCCTCTGTATGATTGGTTCCTTCTCAGATAAAATGGGGTCCCTCTGTATGAGTGGTTCCTTCTCAGATAAAATGGGGTCCCTCTGTATGATTGGTTCCTTCTCAGATAAAATGGGGTCCCTCTGTATGAGTGGTTCTTTCTCAGATAAAATGGGGTCCCTCTGTATGATTGGTTCCTTCTTAGATGGATCCCCTTTATGATGGTTCCTTCTTAGATAAAATGGGATCCCTCTGTATGAGTGGTTTCTTCTCAGATAAAATGGGATCCCTCTGTATGAGTGGTTTCTTCTCAGATAAAATGGATTCCTCTGTATGAGTGGTTTCTTCTCAGATAAAATGGGGTCCCTCTGTATGATTGGTTCCTTCTCAGATAAAATGGGATTCCTCTGTATGATTGGTTCCTTCTCAGATAAAATGGGGTCCCTCTGTATGATTGGTTCCTTCTCAGATTAAATGGGGTCCCTCTGTGTAATTGGTTCCTTCTCAGATAAAATGGGGTCCCTCTGTGTAATTGGTTCCTTCTCAGATAAAATGGGGTCCCTCTGTATGATTGGTTCCTTCTCAGATAAAATGGGGTGCCTCTGTATGATTGGTTCCTTCTCAGATAAAATGGGGTCCCTCTGTATGAGTGGTTCCTTCTCAGATAAAAATGGGGGTGCCTCTGTATGAGTGGTTCTTTCTCAGATAAAATGGGGTCCCTCTGTATGATTGGTTCCTTCTCAGATAAAATGGGGTCCCTCTGTATGAGTGGTTCTTTCTCAGATAAAATGGGGTCCCTCTGTATGATTGGTTCCTTCTCAGATAAAATGGGGTCCCTCTGTATGATTGGTTCCTTCTCAGATAAAATGGGGTCCCTCTGTATGAGTGGTTCTTTCTCAGATAAAATGGGGTCCCTCTGTATGATTGGTTCCTTCTCAGATAAAATGGGGTCCCTCTGTATGATTGGTTCCTTCTCAGATAAAATGGGATCCCTCTGTATGAGTGGTTTCTTCTCAGATAAAATGGGATCCCTCTGTATGAGTGGTTTCTTCTCAGAGAAAATGGGGTCCCTCTGTATGATTGGTTTCTTCTCAGATAAAATGAGGTCCCTCTGTATGATTGGTTCCTTCTCAGATAAGATGGGATCCCTTTGTATGATTGGTTCCTTCTCAGATAAAATGGGGTCCCTCTGTGTAATTGGTCCCTTCTCATATAAAATGGGATCCCTCTGTATGAGTGGTTTCTTCTCAGATAAAATGGGGTCCCTCTGTGTAATTGGTTCCTTCTCAGATAAAATGGGGTCCCTCTGTATGATTGGTTCCTTCTCAGATAAAATGGGGTCCCTCTGTATGATTGGTTCCTTCTCAGATAAAATGGGGTGCCTCTGTATGATTGGTTCCTTCTCAGATAAAATGGGATCCCTCTGTATGAGTGGTTTCTTCTCAGATAAAATGGGGTCCCTCTGTATGATTGGTTCCTTCTCAGATATAATGGGGTCATCTTTATGATTGGTTCCTTCTCAGATAAAATGGGATCCCTCTGTATGAGTGGTTTCTTCTCAGATAAAATGGGATCCCTGTGTATGCTTGGTTCTTTCTCAGATAAAATGGGGTCCCTCTGTATGATTGGTTCCTTCTCAGATAAAATGGGGTCCCTCTGTATGATTGGTTCCTTCTCAGATAAAATGGGGTCCCTCTGTATGATTGGTTCCTTCTCAGATAAAATGGGGTCCCTCTGTATGAATGGTTCCTTCTCAGATAAAATGGGGTCCCTCTGTATGATTGGTTTCTTCTCAGATAAAATGGGGTCCCTCTGTATGATTGGTTCCTTCTCAGATAAAATGGGGTCCCTCTGTATGAGTGGTTCCTTCTCAGATAAAATGGGGTCCCTCTGTATGAATGGTTCCTTCTCAGATAAAATGGGGTCCCTCTGTATGATTGGTTCCTTCTCAGATAAAATGGGGTCCCTCTGTATGATTGGTTTCTTCTCAGATAAAATGGGGTCCCTCTGTATGATTGGTTTCTTCTCAGATAAAAATGGGGTCCCTCTGTATGATTGGTTCCTTCTCAGATAAAATGGGGTCCCTCTGTATGATTGGTTCCTTCTCAGATAAAATGGGGTTCCTCTGTATGATTGGTTCCTTCTCAGATAAAATGGGGTCCCTCTGTATGATTGGTTCCTTCTCAGAAAAAATGGGACCCCTCTGTATGCTTGGTTCCTTCTCAGATAAAATGGGGTCCCTCTTTATGATTCAGGTTCCTTCTCAGATAAAATATCCCTGACCTTCATTATGAACTTTGACTTCAGGAACAGAATGTGCATGTTTCACTGGCAAATTCATTCATTTTAGATGAAATATGAGTGCATCTATCATGGGCAAAAAGATGAAAACAAAGCAATTTTGATAAGAATGCTTGGTCATGAATTTGAATACATGTGCCAGGTACTGACCGCTGGTCTATGGTTTTCTTCGGGTACTCCGGCCTTTCTCCACCATCTTAATCTTGCATGTCCTTTAATAGCTCTGGCTGTTAATAGGATGTTATTTCATTCACCCCTGAAGATACATTTTGAATTTTTCTAATACAAAAGCTGGAAGAGTTCATTATGAATTTTCAGGGGTCAAATTAATGAAACCAAACCAAAGTTTAATTTACAGACTATCTTTGTCTTTTGTGTTGTATATAATAATTTCAAATAAGAAATATAACACTATTTGTGTTTCTCAATAAGAAAATTATCCGTAACTTTAGAATATTTTGTAGAAGTAAGGAAATGTTTTACATAATTATCACAGCTGTTGTGTGTGTTATGTAGGAAGTTGTTATAAATTTTCCTCCAGAAAGGTTGATGGATTTGAAAGTGAATAACGCTGAGCTTGTAGAGATTCTGAAAACCTACATTGCTCTTTGATAACTGATTAGAGACAAATATAAGGCTTCTTAACGGTAGTAACACCACCACAATTAGCACGACCGTCTACGCAGTATAACGACACGCTCACCACAACATCACGGAAAATGTCTTTTTCTTCTCGCTGTCACTATAAACCTGAGATGTGTAGTCATATGTAATTTAAATGAAACCATGGTATACTGAAATATATTTCTCAAATTGATGTTCATTTCGGGCAATAGATAATTCTAGTTGGTTTTTGTCTGTACCAGGATGTTAAATAAGGGTATCTTATTTAAATCATTCCCCTCCAAAGAAACATGTGAACTTTTCTATTTTATCGAAAGGCTTGAAAATCAAAATCTTGCATTTCGGCTTCTTGAATGTTAATATAATATTCAACTCTATCCCTATTAATATAATATTTCATGGATGAAATTTTTGCGAGCATGCATGACAATGATCCACAAAGTCACAAAAATATCATTTCCACAGAAATAACTAAAACGCCCGTATTTGATGTTATGAGTTTCACAAAAAATCTGATACAAGTAAGTGAACATACAGTGAGTTTCTAGTATTCTAGATTTAAGTTAATAGTTAACAGAGGATAATTATTTTAGATTTGACTGAGACTTATATTGATATAATTACAGTAAAGTTTGATGCATGACAGGGTTTCTAAAAATTCCTCTTTCCTGGCAACATGGCTTTATTCCTTCTAAGACTCCTGAACGCCATTCTAATCTTGCTATAGATTTTAAAAACTCAATATAGCCTGGGTTTGTTGTAACGGATGTTTATAAAGCTATTTACACAGTACACTGTAATATAGCATGTATTCAGTTAGGGATAGATGACGGCATGAAATGTTAGTAAAGTTAAATTAGATCTGTAGCTTTATCTATTGAATTAAGTTTGTTTAATCAACTCAAGGTAAATTAAACAGAGTTAGACTCATGGGAACTGCCAACAGGATGGTTAGATACCAAGATTAAGAGAAAGACTGCATGGTTTGTATTTGTTTGTCCTGTGGACAGTTTGAGTATAAAAAAGGATGGACATATATTATTCATAGTGCATTTTGGGAATGACTCATCAACAAGATGGCCGATAGTCCTCCATCTTGGATTTTGATAGTTAAAATTTGCTCACCATTTAATTCCTCAGAAAGTACTGAAGGGATCTTTTTTACCATTATATTTCTCAGAAAGTAATGAAGGGATCTTTGTTACCATGATATTTCTCAGAAAGTACTGAAGGGATTTGTCTCAAATCTGATTTATTGGTCCCCCACGGACCCTGAATATGCATATTACAATTTTGAAACAATCAAGCTATAAAATAGCCAAAAGGTAGCCATCTTGGATTTTGATAGAAGGAGTTTATGGCACTATTTCTTTAAAAATGCTAAAGAGATCTTACTTGAATAGGTTTCTCTTTGTTTCTGTAGTTTAGATATTGTCAATTGCATTTTGTACATGGAAAGGCAACAACATGACTGATATTAGCAGCCATCATGGATTTTGTCACTTTCTAATAAAATACTGAAAAAAGAAAATATCCCTCTTTCCATTGTCAGACATAGATCATTCTTGTTGTCATGAAAATCCCTTTTGGATGTTTTGTTGGATACCTTTTCCATTAATCCACCATAATGTAGAATCAGGAAGGAAAGCTGGTGAAAGAATATAAGATACCAAAATCAAGTGACCGTAACAGGTAATAAGATATCATACAGTTTGATCTTTTTGAAGAAATCAGCTCTGCAGGGGTAAATCGCCAGTAGATACTTTCAACTACTTGATCACTTAAGGGCTAATTTCTGTTGGAGGTTAGTGATGTCCAATTTGACAAATTTGACACCTCAACTGCCTCAGCTTACAAGGAGGAAATAAATCAATGAAATACCTAATGGTGAAAGGAAGGGCATGTAATGTTACCATGCATGCTTCTCCTGCTCGAGTGCAGCTTCATTCGGAGGCAAAAGATTTATGACTTTCAGACCTTTATAGTTTACATAGAGGGGGACCATGCTTGTCCATATAAAAGGCAAAGGTAGCAACGGAGCATACAGTAATGGTTTCTGCTGAAAGGATTCAGGATTGAAACTTTTTATACAATTTGACAAAAGGTCATCGAAGTTTGTGTCATTGATTTTCTGAATTCAGCAAAATCTACAATTAAGACTGTATTGACTGTGTCTGCCAATAAGCTTTCCAATCGTTCTAACCCAAAACCCCAAAACCACCACCACCCCTACAGACCTCTCCCCCAACTCCCACCCTCACCCCCTCACCCCCACCACCCCTACCATCCCCCTCCCTCAACCACCACTACAACCACCCCTCACCCTACTTATTAAAAGCACTCTTTATAATTGCTTCATAAAAATATTCCAGTAGTTTCAAAAAATTGTACATGCAAAATGTATATATATGCTGTGGTTGATGCCGTTTTTATTCTAAAATTGAAACTTATACAATTTTATTTCCCTTTCGTTCCGCTGCAGTGTATTGATTTGGTTTCATATGGAATAAAATTCCATCAAGATGAAACAGAAAAATAAAATGCACCACAGCAGTCTGCATATAAAGTTTCTTCTCTTGTAGCGATGGAATGTGTACTTAATAGTCACCGAAATTCCACGCAGCGTGATCATGCATTCATCATACTTTTTTTCATATTTGGTTGGGGATGCAGTGGTCTTAGACACTGTTGGAGTTTAACAGATTATTGATCAGTAATATTCTCTTGACTCGGGAGAATTCTACAGTTCAAACTTCATTATGGCCTCACGCCACCGACATGTATATTTAAGATTGACTTCGGCTGCCATTGCCGTTTTAAATGAAATTGTAGTTTTCAGATTTTTGTTTTGGTTTGGGCTGTTTCTGTTTTAATCAACATGACCATATATAGAGATGTTTATGGTCACTTTTGTTGTGGTCAGTTTAATCAACATGACCATATATAGAGATGTATGTGGTCAGTTTAATCAACATAACCATATATAGATATGTTTGTGCTCAGTTTATAATCACAACACCATATATAGATATGTTTGTGCTCAGTTTATAATCACAACATGACCATATATAGATATGTTTGTGCTCAGTTTATAATCACAACATGACCATATATAGATATGTTTGTGCTCAGTTTATAATCACAACATGACCATATATAGATATGTTTGTGCTCAGTTTAAATCACAACATGACCATAACATGTTTGTGCTCAGTTTATAATACAACATGACCATATATAGATATGTTTGTGCTCAGTTTATAATCACAACATGACCATATATAGATATGTTTGTGCTCAGTTTATAATCACAACATGACCATATATAGATATGTTTGTGCTCAGTTTATAATCACAACATGACCATATATAGATATGTTTGTGCTCAGTTTATAATCACAACATGACCATATATAGATATGTTTGTGCTCAGTTTATAATCACAACATGACCATATATAGAGATGTTTGTGGTCTGTCATCCAGCTAGTCCTAACTATAATGTACAATTAATGTAAAAGTTTTACATCATCAAACAGCCAAATCTGTATAAAAAGGCCATCAAAATGAAGACAAAAAAATATTGGCTGCTTATATACAATCAAGACAGGTGGCAAATATAACCAGGTGTGGTCAAAAAATTACTAAGAGAGGCAGAGATTTCTATTTAGTCATTGTCTACAAGTTCTACCAGTGGCACCGAGTTGAAACTTGCTTGATATCATCCTGGTATGGTCCAGACTAAAAGGGTTGTTATTTTTCGTGTTTAATCGAAAAAAAAAATGGCCCCCACAGCCGCCATTTTTAGCCCATGCACCTTCATCAGATGGTGGGCTATTCAATTCGCCTTTTCCATAGTCCGTCCTTCCAACTATCCTTCTGTCCGTTAACAATTCTTGTTACCGCTATTTTTCAGAAAATGCTGAAGGGATCTGTCTCAAATTTCACATGCAGGTTCAAATTTCATGTGCATGTTTCCCAAGAGGTCCAGTTGTGCATATTGCATATTGGGACCAATTGGTCAACAAGATGGCCGACAGGCCACCATCTTGGATTTTGGTAGTTGAAGTTTGTTACTGCTATTTATTTCAGAGAGTTCTAAAAGGATCTTTCTCAAATTTCATATGTAGTTTGAACAGCAGAAAAAAATCCCTCTTTCTGTTGTCAGATGTAGATCATTCTTTGATGGGCGCCAAGATCCCTCTGGGATCTCTTGTTAAAGCACATTTTTGAACTTCTTCTCAAGTTCTTTTTGTGCGATTTAGCAGAAACTTGGCTTAAATAATCCTGACATGGTCCTGACCAAGTGTTGAAAAACACATTTTAAAGATCTTCTTCAGTTTCAGTGCTGAAAATTTGTTTGAACGTAAAGAAGGGATACATTATAAATGTAGACCTCTGAAAATACATCGCACACTCTTTCCAAAATCCAAGATGGATGTCAAAGTCACCATCTTGGAACAGGTTTTAATCTTTTCTATATTCAACTGGTGCCAAGATTGCATTATCAAATGATCATTTTTCAAACCTCTTGGATGTACCTTTAGGAAAGTTTACTGAGCTAGAACAAGTCCAATTTGTTTTTTTATACTTCTCCCTATTATATAAACTACTGATACATCATTAACACTCTATACCTACAACACATGTGGTCCGGTGTGTTAATTCCTCTGATGAGTGTCCCCGAGGGAGATTCTAATTTGATTTACATGCCTGATGTTACGACTATTACACGGAGGAGATGGAGCTTGTATCTTGATGTAAAGGAAAATTCATTGTCTTCAGACAATACCAGCCAACACATTCACCCCTGATGACACATTTAGACTCTTCTTAATCAAAGACTAGACCAGTCCATTATGATAATTAAGGGGTGAATGTCCAGGCTGAGACCTAGATAACAAATACTCATCACATGGGGAATTATCCCAGATCTTAATTTTATGACGTCTTAACCTGGCAAATTGAAAAAGACATTTACGTCTTGTACAAAAACCAAAACGAATGCTTCGAAAACTTCTTTTAATTTTTGTTTTATTTATTTCTTTTATTTCAAACTAGAAGCTATTGCAAATTGGTTTTAATTAGGTTGAGAAAAAGCCATGAAAATGCAGGTCCTTAGGGCATCTGATAATTAGACTGAAAAAATATATAGTTACCAACTGTTAAGAGTGGCCGTAATTTGTAAACAGAGGCTCTGTTCAGTAGCCATTTGAAGCCATTATCAGCCATTATTGTTGTACCTGAAACAATTACTGCATCAAAAACCGTATTATTTCCAATTAATTGTTGTTTAGAGCAGTTTCATCTTGTGTGTGTGCTGGCTAGAAGATCACATTAATGACGTGTGTTAACAACCCTCGGAGAACTTCCAGCGATCCAACTCTTGTCTCCGGGCAACGATAGTTCACTCGAGCTGTCGCTTCTGATTCTGTGTCTTGGTTATGCTTGATGGTATAAAAGGTTTTTGATAATGAAAAAATCTTCTGGATGTATTGTGATAAATTCAGTTCTTTGTCACCGTAAAGTTCATTTACTGTGTAGAGGTTTTGATACTGAAAAAGTGTTGTTAGGAATTCAGTTCTTCGTCAGTGTAAAGTTTGATAATGAAAAAGACTCCTTGTTTTGTTGTGTGGAATTCAGTTCTTTGTCTAAGTGTAAAGTTTGATATTGAAAAAGACTCTTGAGTTGTGTTGTGTGGAATTCAGCTGTTTGTGTAAAGTTTGATAATGAAAAAGCCTCTGGAGTTGTGTTGTGATGAATTCAGTTGTTTGTGTAAAGTTTGATATTGAAAAAGACTCGGGAGTTGTGTTATAGAATTCAGTTCTTTGGCTTAATTAGTGTAAAGTTTGATAATGAAAAAGAATCTGGAGTTGTTTTTTTTATGGAATTCAGTTGTTTGTTTTAATAAGTGTAAAGTTTGATATTGAAAAGGCTCTGGAGTTGTGTTGTGTGGAATTCAGTTCTTTGAGAAAAGTTTGATTTTGAAAAAGACCCGGGAGTTGTGTTGTGTGGAATTCAGTTCTTTGTGTAAAGTTGGATATTGAAAAAGACTCAGGAGTTGTGTTGTGTGGAATTCAGTTGTTTGTGTAAAGTTTGATATTGAAAAAGACTCGGGAGTTGTGTTGTGTGGAATTCAATTGTTTGTGTAAAGTTTGATAATGAAAAAGACTCTGGAGTTGTGTTGTGTGGAATTCAGTTGTTTGTCTGTGTAAAGTTTGACAATGAAAATGACTCCTCATATTGTTGTATAGAATTCACTTATATTTTTCAGTGTAAAACTCTTACACTGTGTAAAGATTTTGAAAATGAAAACAAATCCAAATTATGTTATGAGCAATTCATTTCTTTGTAAGTGGAAAGGTTTTGATAAGTGAGATATAAAAATTTTCATGTAATTTAATTGGCAAGCAAACTCAAATACAAATTGAAGTGCTACGCAGTATACTTACCACATGCAAAATCAGTATGCATCATGTATAAGATTTGATTCTGATTTTGACTTCCTGATTTGTAAGTGCTGTTTTCTAGGTATTATCCATTGGATCAATTTTAAGAAAAATGTATAAGGTATTAAGTGGTAATTATATATAGAATCACCTTTTTATCATACTGACAGTGCAACATTCAAGTAGTAGTTTTGGTCATAACGTAAAGAAGTGAAAATGTCATTTTCAAGCTTTCAAACCTTTCAATGTGCCCAAATAAGAAAAAAATGAGGTCTGAAATCCAGATTTTTGTATGTGCTGGAAACTTGTCATTGTGAGGTTCATTTTCAAGATATAGATATAGATTGCAGTCTTAGATGAGGATATATATAAAAAAAACAGAAATTGAAAGAAAGGATAAAGGATTGGGGAATGAGAAAATAGTACAATTAAATTTTGAAAAAAAAAAAAAAACAATTCCCAAGGGGACATTTCTTCTCACCATGACCTATGGGGAATGAATTTAGTAAAGTGTTGTTTGTTTTCTGTCAGTACTAAGGCCAAAAAAAATACAGTGGAACTCGGTTAATACGAACTCGAACGGACCAAGATAAAACTTCGAGTTATCAGAGTGTTCGAATTAAACAAGTTCTCATATCTACTAACTATCTCTTTACTTGGTACAGAGGACTCCACATAATCGAATAACAGTTATTTGAATATTTCAGTTATTTGCATAAAATCCTGCGGCCCCGATTTTTTCCTTCTTTATCTTTGTTTTTCAACTCCGTGTATTTGAATAGACTTTTACATGACCTCCGGTTATTTGAATAAAATATTTGGGAAATTCTAAAAATAAAATCTAATATTTTTCAATTTTGCAATATATTTATAGCGAAATTCGCCGATATTTGTTTCAAGATACGCCGCATTTACTAGAAATCATCATGGTGACAGATTAACGTTAACATATGGCTTGTTATTTTATGCATGAATCTGCAAAGGTATTCGACGCTGTTACGATTTACATCAGCAGCGGTTAATCATAACTTTAGTATAATCACTGACTCAAACATCTAATTAAAGCATTTGCACTTTCAAATATGTTTATTTATTAACGTAACGTACCTTAGTTTGCGATCGGTTGGAGAAACCATGCTTCCTTACAACAATCGCCATTCATGAGTAGTCTCGTTCAACCAGAGTCTTGTTGACTACGACAGACATGTGTGTATCAAGCGTCTCGTTGAACGAGACATAAAAGCATGCAAAGCTGGCATGCAATGACTACAGCAAGTTTCGTACTGTATGTAGGATACAAAAGATACTTGCTACGTTGTTTCATTGCTACTTGAATATGCATTAATTTCTGAAATGTCATCTCCGCATATTCGAATACTCCGGTTATTTGCGTATTTTCTTCTGGAAAATGACTTATTCAAATAAGCCGAATTCTCTGTTTATATAGACTAGTTCCATGTTGTGAAACGATATGAACAAGAGAGATGTCAAAATTGCCAATGGTAGTTGCAAATTTATAACAAGAAAACCTATAGATATATTTTGAAATGCCGTTCTACGGCAGATTTATGAAAAACAAATCAGCATTTTCGACGATCTCGTTGTCTTAAGAATCTCAATCAAGTTATAAGAACATTTTATACATGATTTTTGTCATTTGGACCCAGATTTACTTTGTATTATCCGAGTTCTTCGAGTTTTTCGAATTCGAATTTTCCGAGTTCTTTAAACAAACATAAAGAGGGACCGTCAAAGCACTTCATATTAAACCGGGTTGTTGAATTATCCGAGTTGGTGTCAACCAAGTTCCACTGTATATCTGTTAAGTTTTTTTTTTTTTTTTTTTTAAGTGTCATTCACTCTAAAGTAATGGGCGGACCTGGAGTCTGAGATCGAAATCCTGACTTATTTTTTTTTGTTGAAAAGTGGGAAATAAAATTAGGGCCGGTCAGGTAACCCTAAACGGACATATTTTTTTCGCCTAATTGTTATCATCGTGATCAACCTGTAACTTTTTTTTATATTGATTGCATTTGCTATAACCTACTATCGAAACTGAGTCAAGTTCAAATATATCGCCGACTGTCAAAAGGCTATGTATTTGTCAGACGATGCGCTATTTGAAGTTGGAGACATTATTTATTACAACATGTTTTATGCTTCGCCTCACATTGATCAGTGAACATTTCTTCAACCAGGAAGTTGAACAAGCTAAGCAATAGCTTCCAGTTTCGTGACAAAATCTTTTTGTGATTTTTCATTTCAAGGATGAAAGTGTTTGGCTTACATATTTTATGGACAAATAATTTGATTCTCTCCTTTTTTATTCCGTAAGGATAATTATGTAATACATTTATCTGACATTATCATTTTAACGACCATACAAATTTGTTGAAAAGCAGCTTTTATACCTTTTAGGCTGTTGATAATGAGGATGATAAAGTCTCCTGTCCATCCTATTTTCCTTTCCTTTCTTCTTCCCCTTCTCCTCTCCTCTTCTTTCCTTCCCCTCCCCCCCTTCCCATTTCCCTCTCTCCCCTTCCCCTTCCCCTCCCCTCCCCCTTCTTCCCTTTCCAATTTTCTCCTCCCCCTCTCTTCTCCCCCTCCCCTTCTTACCCTTTCCCTTCTCCTTTCCCTACTTTCCCTTTCTTCCTTTCCTTTCTTCTTCCTCCTTCTCCTCTCCTCTTTTTTCCTTCCCCTCCCCTTCGTATTTCCCCCTCTCCCCTTCCCCTTCCCCTCTCCTCCCCCTTCTTCACTTTCCAATTTTCTCTTCCCCTTCTCTTCTCCCCCTCCCCTTCTTACCCTTTCCCTTCTCCTTTCCCTACTTTCCCTTTCTTCCTTTCCTTTCTTCTTCCTCCTTCTCCTCTCCTCTTTTTTCCTTCCCCTCCCCTTCGTATTTCCCCCTCTCCCCTTCCCCTTCCCCTCTCCTCCCCCTTCTTCACTTTCCAATTTTCTCTTCCCCTTCTCTTCTCCCCCTCCCCTTCTTACCCTCCCCCTTCTCCCCCTCCCCCTTCTCCTCTCCCTACTTTCTCCTTCCCCTCTCTTCTTCATCGATCTCTCCCCCTCCCCCTTCTTCCCCTTCCCCTTGTCCCCCTCCCCTTCTCCTTTCCCTACTTTCTCCTTCCCTCTCTTCTCCATCAATCTCCCCCTCCCCCTTCTCCTTCTCCCCTTCCCCTTCTCCCCCTCCCCTTCTCCTTTTTCCCCCTCCCCTTTTCCTTTCCCTACTTTCTCCTTCCCTCTCTTCTCCATTGATATCTCCCCCTCCCCCTTCTCCCCCTTTCCCTTTTCCTCCTCCCCCTTCTCCTCTCCCTTTTTCCTTCCCTCTCTTCTCCATTGATATCTCCCCCTCCCCTTCTCCCCCTCCCCCTTCTTTCCCTCCCCTTCTTCTCTCCTCCTTACTTTCTCCTTCCCTCTCTTCTCCCCCTCCCCTTCTCTCCTTTTCCCCTATCTGTTATACCTTTTTAATCTATTAATAATGTTAAATGTTTAAAGAACATTAAACTATTCTTTGGGATGATAAAGAGGTGATGTCCAGAAATTATCTTGAATATATATTTAAGAATTTCCTTTCTTCTTCCTCTCCTTCTCCTCTCCTCTTTTTTCCTTCCCCTCCCCCTTCCCATTTCCCCCTCTCCCCTTCCCCTTCCCCTCTCCTCCCCCTTCTTCACTTTCCAATTTTCTCTTCCCCTTCTCTTCTCCCCCTCCCCTTCTTACCCTCCCCCTTCTCCCCCTCCCCCTTCTCCTCTCCCTACTTTCTCCTTCCCTCTCTTCTCCCCCTCCCCTTCTTACCCTTTCCCTTCTCCTTTCTCTACTTTCTCCTTCCCTCTCTTCTTCATCGATCTCTCCCCCTCCCCCTTCTTCCCCTTCCCCTTGTCCCCCTCCCCTTCTCCTTTCCCTACTTTCTCCTTCCCTCTCTTCTCCATCAATCTCCCCCTCCCCCCCCTTCTCCCCCTCCCCTTCTCCTTCTCCCCTTCCCCTTCTCCCCCTCCCCTTCTCCTTTTTCCCCTCCCCTTTTCCTTTCCCTACTTTCTCCTTCCCTCTCTTCTCCATTGATATCTCCCCCTCCCCCTTCTCCCCCTTTCCCTTTTCCTCCTCCCCCTTCTCCTCTCCCTTTTTCCTTCCCTCTCTTCTCCATTGATATCTCCCCCTCCCCTTCTCCCCCTCCCCCTTCTTTCCCTCCCCTTCTTCTCTCCTCCTTACTTTCTCCTTCCCTCTCTTCTCCCCCCTCCCTTCTTCCCTTTTCCCCTATCTGTTATACCTTTTTAATCTATTGATAATGTTAAATGTTTAAAGAACATTAAACTCTCCTTTGGGATGATAAAGAGGTGGTGTCCAGAAATTACCTTGAATATATATTTTAGAATCATACACTTACTTTGATTAGTTTAATGACCTCTAACAGCTGGAGTTCCCAGAAAAAAACCATTGACCTGGCAACCCCACATGATTTTAACTCGCGACCTGGAGGTTGTCAAAGCTTGTGGTAATTGTTAACAGATTAAAGTAATATAAGACTAGTAAATAGAATCAACTTTCTTTGACATGTATCAGTTGCCAGGTACTGACCACTGGTTTTTGATTTTTTTCCGGATACTCCGGCTTTCCTCCACTGACAAACCTGACAAGTCCTTGAATTATTCTGGATGTAAATAAAACCAAATCGAGATCACTGAGGTGAACTTTGAAAAGTTTAGTGAACTGGGGATTGAACTTTGGAGATTTAAGTGAACTAGGGATTGATTTTTGGAGAGTTAAGTGAACTTGGGATTGAACTTTGGAGAGTTTAGTGAACCAGGGATAGTTAAGCCTTGAAATGTTGATATAGCATTTTCTGTAGTTTCGGTGTTCTATACTAGATTGCAATGTGAGATTGGAACTGGAGGATAATTTGTGAGACATTGATTCTAATCAGTGGTGGAGACCCTTGTTGGAGGTTTAATGTCTTTTACCGGAATTTGAATCAATTGCTTGCAGCTTAAACCAAAAGGTTTTGCCACTCTCGCTGAAAAATGCATAAGAATTCCATTAAAGTTGTGACACTGAAAAGTTCAATTTAGTGGAAAAATTAGCAAAGAAATATTTCAAGGTGACATATTAGTGCTAAAAGCAAAAACGGCCTAATTTCATTTATGTGACTTAGAGCTTTTTTGCTTCTGGTAACCTTACTTTATATTATAAAATATTGCTACATAAAAGTCAACCATTTGTCAATCATAGAAATAAAGTGGAATAAACCTTGCACCGTATTCGCTGTGGTTAGTGCCCAGGGCACATAGAAAAATGTAACAAATGGGGCACTTATTAGTGAACCAAAATGTAAGTTGTGGATGAAAAAAATCAGCCATATTTTAACTCTTTCTGTACTCATGACACATTAATCTGTTACAGTAAACTAACCTATGAGACACATTCTTCTATCGTGATTCACTTGTAAAAGACTCACAAGTTCATGTAATATGGAATACAATGCTGAAGTTAAATGTTGTAAAGCATTGTTAAATAAACTTCAACTCCTTTTCCAGAAGAGGGGAGGGGTGCTAATTACGGGGAATTCAGAAGATAAATCATAGTTGCACCATGTATTTCAGTCATTTTTTCTTCTGATGCTTTATTCTATTGTGCAGAAAATACAAAATCAGATGGCCGTTAGCAATAATGAAGTTTATTATCAGTATCAGGTTTGAACATATGACTTATCGTTTATATTTTCACTGCAACTCCAATATATAACCTTATCAAACATTATTTGAATATCACTTCATTATAAGCATAGTTTGTTATTAAAGCAGTGAACATCTTTCAGTTGGCATTCATAGCCCAAATGAATGCCAACTGTACAGAGGAAAATTCCATGAAGGGTGCTTCATGTTGAATTTGCCTATATCAAGTTGGCATTCATATGGGCTATGAATGCCAAATGAAAGAAGTTTAGTGCTTATATTTACATTTGGTTACAATATGTAATAATGAAACCCTAAAGGATTTTACATCTTTAATGAAAAAAATCTTTTGTTATCAAGGATGGAACAGCCATTTGAACAGCCATTTTACATAATCACTGGCATGACAATTGTGACATCACAATCATAATTACGTCATAATAAGCGGCTATTATAGTCTATATCAATGTAAACTGCGCTTGGTAAGGTTACATAGTGGGACTGCAGTGAAAATGTAAATATACACATATATTATAGGAACATTGACAAGGAATAAAAATTACTGTGTTGTAACCATGGATTCATTGTATGTATGATGTGTGTTTGATTAATAAACAGGCTTTACTGCATATGATCTAAGTTATTTACAAACAGAAAATTGTTAACCAAACTGAAGCCATGCTGTTGAATAATTCTGTTTCTGATAGCGAGATTCACATGGACAAGAGCGGCTCTAGTAAGGCAGAATAAAAATCGCTTCACAGTTGATCAAACTTTTGTTCCCCTGCCAAACCCATCTGCTCCAGTACTATAGGGACATCTGTATAGAAATTCTGACTGTTCTGTATCAATATGCATGGCCAATGAAACAATGATTAAACCCGACCATTGAGAAAGCTCTGAACTATGTCAGTTTTCCTTAAACCACTGTCACTTTTATTGTTTTTGTAGATTGCGTACACCCACAAGAGGGTATAGTGCCGGGGCCATCGTCCGAGGGACAAGGAAACGTCTCGGAGAACTTGATCCAATGCTCTGCAATGATGAGGGGATGGTGAGAAGACCGAGTTGTGTGCAAGGCAGCAGCGGTACCTAGTTGTGATCTTATTGATAGAGTAAGCCAGTCTGCGGGGAGCACTACTGCTGCCCGATTCTAAGGTGGGACCGGAATACACTGAAAGGACAGCGCGCGGGTTCTCCTGGAACTTTTCCTAGAGCCGATTACCTTGGAGCGCACACTAGTTTTCCAGACTTTCTGTAGGACTTTAGCCGCAACAGTTAGAAGGTGAGTTCTCTGTACAGTTTATCATTGTTCATCATTGCTGTTTTGTTGAAACCTTAGCAACTGGGGGTATTTAAATAATGATTTTATTTCAACTTTTGTATGTATTTAAACATAATCTTATTCCATTGATTTTACTGGCATTTTAACCACATCTATTAATTATGCCAGTGGAGCTAGGGCCTCAAGTACTGCTCTTTTCACTCGATATACATTTGATGAATGTTTTGTATTGTCCATGGGACCATTTTCCTGGTCGGCATAATCATGGGAGAATACATCAAACTGAATTGTATTTAACTCAAGTCGGTCATGCGTAACATTCATTTGAAACCTTTTGAGGTAATGGAATTTTCTAATTCACCGGGGATTCTGCGGCAGCGGTTTTATTCCAGAGTAAATATTTCTGTGTATGCAGTCACAGACTAGCTATGGATGGGTTCGGTATGGATTATATTTTCCGCATATCTGTCCGTAAAATATAATTATTGCTTCTTATCTTGGACACGATATACTTGATTATTAAGAAGGTAATCAATAGGTCACGTTATAGAACCGTCTAGAACACAGATCTTTCCAAACCTATCAATTTCACTCAAATCTACAAAATTCTCACTTTGTTTGTGTTCTTGTATACAGAGTTTGTAATTTATTGATAGAAGAATTTTAGATTAGATTCAGTAAAATAAGCAACAACTGCATGCATAGTATAATTTGAATACTTGTTTCAGCATGAAACTCTCTATTCTCTTCTCAAATTTGTTATTTTTATTTTCATTTTTAAATTTTCATAGTTGCAGATGATTAAAGAAAAGAAATTAATTTCAAATAAATTGCTTTAAATTCAGTAATCATATATGACTATATTTCTGTTAAAATAATGGAGTATGTACAATTACTATGATAGATATCTATTAAAGTATGTTTGAAGGAATGACCTTGACCTTCAGTCAAGGTCATTAGGGTTAGCATGACTTATACTTTTTGACCTCTTCTAAAAGTGACTAAGAGGGAAAAGGTTTCATATCAAGTCAGTAGGCTGCAAGGCTAGGGTAAAAGGTTAACTTAAATTCAAAACGCCTCATAGATGACCTCTAGCCAATTTTAAGGTCACAGAGGTCAAATAGGCTAAAACATTATTTTCATCAAAATAACTGTAAGGTGTAGAGACCAGGACCCAATTTGAAACAAAAGTGCAGACTTAAGTCAAAACTTATGTTATTCTCCTTTAAGTTTTTGACTTAAGTTTGATCCTAGAAATCGGGCCTGATACTTTGTATGTTGAATATACACTAAACCGTTCTATTTTCGTGATGACTCAATTGGATGTTTTTATAACAAAGAACATTTTAAATGTTGTAATGTAAACTTCTGGAGTTCTACTTAACCTGCATTAGAAACAGCTTTGTGGAGATTTGTGTTTCGCGATTTCTTATTGACAATAAATCCACAAAATAAAATTGCCCCCCACCCTCAAAAAAAAAAAAAAAAATTAAAAAAAATACTGTATGTTTATTGAAAAGTTTGTTCTTCAAATGTCATTGATGTTTGTATTCATCTAATCATGGGGTCAAATAATCTCTTTTGAATATCTTCTTCCTAATGAGCAAATTGACCTTATTAACTCGTTCACCCCTGAAGACAAATTTAGACTCTTCTAACTCAAAGACTGGACCAATCCATTATGAAATTTCAGGGGTGCCTGTCACTGATTTCATGTATAACAGAAACTGATAAACATTTTCTTAATGAAATGGAACCTGGCTGTCTACATGGTAACAAATCAGCCATATTGCTTTCCTGATTTCATGCCTATGAATTATATGGTGACCTGGAAAAGTCGAATATTCCAATACATTGATTGGCACTTGAGTGTAAAAACCACACATGATATATGTGAGCACAGACGTTACAGAATTTAATTTATTGCTGGTTTTTGATTAAAAATAACTGGTATGTTCCCCATTTATAACTACTCTAATCTGTACAAGATATTTAAAATCCGTGATTTAGTTGTTCCCTATGGCATAATAGAAGTCTCTTTGATAGATTTAACCTTGGCATTCTCTCTTTTAAATGTTTTTTTTCCCTGGAACTTGACAAATTGATTTAGTCTTTGATGGCCCGGATCCTTCTTTGAAAATTTTATATTTTTTGTTCATTTTGTATTTTCATTTCCCTTAATATGTCATTTTTGACAAGTTTGTTTTAGATTAATGACCTGTGGCATTAACAGTTATGTCAGTGATTTTCGACATTTTCATTTTAAGTAGAAAAAAATTTGGATGCATTTATTTCCACCTAAATAATGTCTTTGTCTTAGTATATTTCCCCCTCCCCTCCCCATATTTCAAACAGTTGGTCATGTTAGTCAGTCGTTATTGCTTTTATTTCTTGTATAAATATATATTAAGAATAAAAAAATATCAAGCCGTCATCATTTACTATGACGTCATCTTGTATCTAAGCTAAAGTAATATAGTGATACCTGTACCTATATTTACTGACAATACCATTACCTCCCCTGCAAGTATTGTCTATTATGACGTCATCATTTAATATGACGTCATCTTATATCTAAGCTAAAGTAATATAGTGATACCTGTACCTATATTTACTGACAATACCATTACCTCCCCTGCAAGTATTGTCTATTATGACGTCATCATTTACTATATGACGTCATCTTGTATCTAAGCTAAAGTAAATAAACGTCACCTGAAGATGGCCTGAAAGGCCTGGAAACGTTCAGCGAAAAGGAATGCCGTGTTGATATTTTTTATTTTTAATATCTACTGATGCACAACGTCTTTTAAAAATTTAAGTATATATATAATCATGTATGGCATAAAATTATCACAAAGCATGTGCATTGTTTATCAATAGTGACTAATTTCAATCGAAAATCATGTTTCTTGATAGTCATTACAGAATCCAATTATGTCTTGTTTGACATTTAAATGGCATTAAAATATTTTTACAACAAAATTAAACATCATTAAAGAAGGAATTATATCATTAAGATGACATAATGCTCCATTTAAATCAAATTATTCCATTTCAGAGCCATTTAGATTTGTACAGTATAATTTGTCTAAAGCATTAATGTCACTGAGACCAGCAAATTGTTTGGTCGGTATAACCAGATTTCCAGAGTTTGTATAAACCTTGGCTGTGCCCGCCCTCCCCTCCCCTGGGGGGGCAAACAGGGAAATTCGTAGTAAATCTTTAAAATCCTTGAGAAAATAAAAGCATGTGAGCGATACAGTCTCTTTGGACCTCTTGTTTTCTATAAATATTTCATGATTTTTGACAAATATTCAATAAATTTTCCATTGCTTCTTTCGCCACCAGCATTACTTATAGATTCCACACATTCAAGGACACAGGGGTAAAAAAACCAGAGCACCATGTTACATACTTTATCTTAAACAAAAAATTTAGTAATCTTAATATAAAATAATTGTTATAAAAATTTATTATCTTAAAGATGCTCCACCGCTGACAAATATTATTCTTTCACTATTAAAAACAGGAGCAGACAATTTAGTATTTCTCTTCAGTTACAAAGGTTACTTACTTCACACCATTACCACCATTGAAAAGTTTGAGCTTCTAATTTTGCTAGAAATTTTTTTTTTTTTGTCACAGAATTTTTGTGACACTATATCCTATATGGAATGAAGTATTGATTGTGCGAGCACCAAAGGCAAAATAAATTATCTATATTATTTTTTGTGTTAATTAGACATATATATACATGATTGAACACCAATTATTGTTCAAATGATGTACATCATTTATACTCTGTCGGCGGTGGAGCATCTTAACATAAAATAATTGTTATAGAAATTAATTATCTTAACATAAAATAATTATCATAAAAGTTAATTATCTTAATTGACATAAAATAATTGTTATAAAACTTCATTATTTTAACATAAAATAATTGTCATAAAACTCAAATATCCTTTATATCAACATATGATCGATTTCATATCCCCAAAATTTTTGTGGAAAAAAAAAAATTTAACATCAGTTTCCGTCAATGATTGAACTGTTGCATCCATTATGACAGAGTTATTTCTTGCCTGTAGCTGTACAGAACGAGCTTGTACTCGACTCCTACCTCGAAACATGATATGTTATGATGAAGGAATGACAATCATTGGAAGGAATTGCCTGATCCAATTTTACAGGGAAAGAAGATTGATAACAGAAGCTTGCCTGAAGCTAAACATGTGTCCTCTGTCATCTGTTAACATAGGGAAAAAACAGTAACATTTAATTTTCTTTTTAAACATCTCCTGGTAAATTGGATTTTTTTTCCAAGTGAAGTAGAAAAGTTAAACACAATTTATGAAAGGAAGAGATCGTTAAGAGTTTTGATGAGTATTAATCAGGTTATTTTTGCTTTTTGTCCTGTTAGCAGTAAAATGGTCTTTAAAACATCATAAGGAATCAGTCTGAGCTATGGCAAGAAAATAATATTCTGTCTTTTGAATCTTCTATTAACTAGCAATGCCATCAATTCTAGGTAGCCACAAATACTCTATACTCATAGATTAAAAAAAAACCTGATTTGCAACACTTCCTTTTTAATATAACCCCAAAGTCACAGTCAGCCCCATAAACACCCCCACAAATTTTTTACCCCTTTAAATCCCTGAGCCAGCTATCCCTGCCCTTTTAAGTCGGCTAAATAACTCCTGCCCTTTAAGCTGTAAGTCAGCAATTCCAGTTCTTTAAGCCCCCTGAATGAGCTCCCCCCTATCATTTCAGCCCCCCCAAGTCAGCTATCATTTCTCCCTAAGTCCATAAGCCAGCTATACCTGACTTTTAAGCTTCTGAAGTGAGCTATCTTTGCCCTTTAAAACCTATAAGCCCTTTTTTCCTTTGCCCTTTTCCACACCAGCCTATTTCCCAAACAACCCCTTCCTACAACCTGGGCCCTTCCAATGACCCCTTTTTGACCCCTTACCCTCTATAATGCTCAGTCAAGCACCAACACCTAAAACTCCATCTTTTCTCAAACGAATCCCTCTGTCCATATTTTTCTTGCCTTACACTTAATTACAGTTTCCCCTATTAGTTTCCTTAGAATTGTGACAGACTGTATCTCAACTCTCTGAGACAATATTAATATATTTTCCTGCTAGCTGTGCAGTAGCATTAAGGGAATTCTTTTGCATGTAATTGAACATCATGTCTTGCAAATGATATTGAAAATTGAAATATCTAGAAATTCTTTGGATAGCAAAACATTTATTTACTATTTGTATATATATATATACATGTACCTTAATTTTAGAATTGAAACCATTTTGATCAAAATTCTTCGCTGAAATTTAATCTATTCTGGTACCTAGGGCATAGTTTGTACTATCATCCATAATGGATTGCTTGTAGTAGAAGAAGGCTTGTCTATGGGGACGTTGCGGAGAAAAACTTCAAACGTTATTGCATGTTTCCGCAAGCTGATAGAAAATTTGACAATAACTTTGAAAAATAAAAGTACTCTGGAGTGAGGTGTCAACTTATCATTATTTTGAATGAAACCTTTTTAGATAAATTGATCATATTAAACTTGATTTCCTGATCGTGTCTGAGTGCCACCAATGTCTTCCTATTGGTCGATGAAGTGGATTGTTGATGTTCTGTAAAGAGCTTTAATTCTTTGGGTCCATATTTCGTAGTTTCTTAAACGGAACTTATTTGCAGGGGGTTTATTTCGCAGTACACTGATTTCTGTAGATGCTTTATTCACATATCAATAAAGTTGTCAATATTATTGATATTTTCTTTGAGATTAATTTTGAGTTTAATCAACTGCATATGACGTTGCATTTTTTTTTTTGTATGCTACGATGTTTGCTCTGACATTGAATATAGGTACAGGTGCGTTTGCAAACACGAGGCGTGGCTCTATTGCTCCATATTTTTGCATATGTTATTAGTGTGTTATGACCTTGAGTAATTTTTTGGCTGAAAATTATCAATGAGGTCATGAGTTAATTTAACATCAGAAAATATTAAGGTGATTTTGATGATGGTGGGAAAAATGGCGGCCTCTGTACTGGATTATGAAAACATGCAACTTACAACTTAGTGTTAAAGTAATCATTTATCTCCTCAAAAAAAAAAATGATAAATAAAAAAAATCTATTCTTAATGTGACTTAAAAAAGATGTTTGATAATACAACATAAGTCTAGCCTAAATGATAGTAGATTGAGACCTGATTTTCCTTGATATCTTCAGCTGTGATTATTCACTACATGGACTCCTATAGCTTGTGTAATCATGCAGTACTTGAAATAATCCCTGATAAGAAATGTCCACGGCCTCCAATTACATGTTTCCAACGCTCGGCAGCCAACGTTTCTTGGAAATATCTAACAGGAACAGATTGTAAATATTGGAAAATGATCGGATTTCATTCAGTGCAACGGGAACGTGTTTTAGAGACGTCGCCTTTTTTACCACAAATGTTTTATTTCCAACTGATAATGGTTCCAATGGCTGTAGCTAAATGTATAGAAATTGACTGGCATTTCCACAATATGTTATTGACCATGCTTCTCAATATGCCAGTAAGCTGAACTGAATGTCCCAGGTTCAATTGACCTTCAGTCAGATTCAAGGACAAACAAAATCATTATCCATAGATTGGAATGCCATGTTACTGTAAATGTACAGAATGCAAATTTCATCTTATTGCCATTTCGAGTTCTGAGTATTGGTTGAACTTTCTGCTTTAGTCACGTGTGACTGCATATTTAACCTGACCATATAACTCATTCACCCCTAAAGATAGATTTGAACTCTTCCATTTCAAATATTGGCATAGTTCAATATGAATTTTCAGGGGTAAATGAGTTATTAGTGGCATCGAGTAATATTGATAGAGTTTTCTGCTGCTAGTCATGTGACTACATATTCAATCTTGAAAAATCAGGCTCACTGACTATAATCGTTATGTTGATAGAATTTCGGCTTTAGTCTAATGAATCTGGTTATCATGGGTACAAATTGGATCTACGTAATAGATTTTCTCTGCAAAATAAATAGCCTAATCTCATATCTTTGCTTACAAGATTTTCCTGCTGACAGATTTCATTACGAGCCCGATTGGAATTTTTAGGAATCGGTGTATGATTTTTCTATGGTTTCACCAGTGATAATCATGCATACGTATGATGCTGCGTCATTTTAGCAGAAGAAATTTCACACATCAGTCCCCGGAGTTTATAATGATAGGTGATAACATGTCGTTAGATATTGCCAATAATTTGGTAAATCAGAACTAACAATTTTTAGGTCATCTGACCGAAGGTCAGGATGACCTATTGTCATTGTGATTTGTCCGTCGTCGTGCGCCGTGCGCCGTGCGCCGTGCGCCGTGCCTCATGCATAAGACTATTTATACAAAAGCCTACTCCTCCTTCATCCTTGGATGGATTTCATCCATATTTGGTTTGAAACATGATTGGGGAAGGACTATCATATTTTATATAAATGAGCCTGGTCCGACCCCTAGGGGCTGAGGGGTGGGGCCCCAAAAGGGCAAATTTTCTTGATTTAAGCTTTAAAATCCTACTCCTCCTTCATCCTTGGGTTGATTTCATCCATATTTGGTGTGAAACTTCATTAGGGAAGGAAAATCATATTTTATATGAATGAGCTTCGTCCGACCCCTATGGTCAGAGGGGCTGGGCCCCAAAAGGGCAAATTTTCTTAATTTTAACTTTTAAATCCTACTCCTCCTTCATCCTTCGATGGATTTCATCCATATTTGATGTGAAACATTATTGGGGAAGGGCAATTATATTTCATATAAATGAGCCTGGTCGGACCTCTAGTGACTGAGGGGTGGAGCCCCAAAAGGGCAAATTTTCTTAATTTAAGCTTTAAAATCCTACTCCTCCTTTATCCTTCGATGGATTTCATCCATATTTTGTATAAAACATCATTTGGGAAAGACAATCATTTTTTATATAAATGAGCCTGGTCTGACTCCTAGGGGCTGAGGGGTGGGGTCCCAAAAGGGCTAATTTTCTTAATTTTAGCTTTAAAATCCTACTCCTCCTTCCTCCTTGGATGAATTTCATCCATATTTGGTGTGAAACATCATTGGGGAAGGACAATCATATTTTATATAAATGAGCCTGGTCTGACCCGTAGGGGCTGAGGGTTGAGGCCCCAAAAGGGCTAATTTTCTTAATTTTAGCTGGCCCACGTAATGTTTTCAGGTTTCTGTCTCCGATCTCAATGAAAATTGGTCTATAGGGGTTTTAATTAATTCCGAACAACATGCAAACATTTTCGTAAAGATTTTGGTATTCCAAGATGGCCGCTGGCCCACTTCCTGTTTTAAGGTTTCAGTCTCCGATCTCAATAAAAATTGGTCTATAGGGGTTTTAATTGATTCAGAAGGGGGAACTTTAGATGACTCATGACTCATGGGGATAGTATGGTGGAGGTTCAAAATGGGAGCTTTGCTGAAATTTGGCTTTAAAATCTGACTCCTCCTTATATTAATCCTTGAATGGGTTACAACCATATATGGATGAAGGGCTACCAAGTTTGTTCAACAAATGACATTTACCTATTTCAGAAACTTACGTATTTTAACTAAGGAGTTGTATTGTTTATATTAAACGTTACCCAATACTTTATACTGTGACTTTGTTGTTTTGTGCCATGAGTCAGATGACCGTTAAGGCCCATGGGCCTCTTGTTAGCTCATCTGGCCCAAAGGGCCGAAGCTTATGTCATTGCGCGGTGTCTGTCGTCCGTCGTCCGTCCGTCCGTCTGTCCGTCCGTCGTCCGTCCTTCAACATTTCCTTTAAATCGCTACTTGTCATAGAGTTTTGCATAGATTGCAACCAAATTTGGCAACAAACATTCTTGGGTGAAGGGGAACAGAACTTGCATAAATTTTGGCTCTGACACCCCCGGGGGCAGGAGGGGCGGGGCCCAATAAGGGAAATAGAGGTAAATCCAATAAATTGCTACATGTCCTAGAGTTCTGCATGGATTGTGACCAAATTTGGCCACAAATCCTTTGGGGAACAGGAACAGAACTATTATAAATTTTGGCTCTGACCCCCTGGAAGCAGGGGGACGGGGCCCAATAGGGAATTAGAGGTAAATCTTATAAGTCACTACCTGTCCTAGAGTTCTGCATGGATTGTAACCAAATTTGGCCACAAACATCCTTGGGGGAAGGGGAACAGAACTTGGCTCTGACCCCCTGTGGGTAGGAGGGTGGGGCCCAATAGGGAAATTAGAGGTGAATATTCAAATTCCTTCAGAAAAGAAACAATGAACCTGCATTCAGAACATTACTTGGCATTACAAACCAGGTGAGCGAAACAACCTCTGGGCCTCTTGTTAATTCTGGCGAGAAAGGTGTAGGTCGAACATCAATGATCAGGTAGCTCAGTTGGTTAGGGAATTCCTCTAGTGTTCGGAGGTCTTGGGTTTGAATCCCAGTCTGGCAACTACATTTTCTCCTCTCCTGTTGCGTTATGTTATATTTCAACCCCCCCCCCCCCAATTGGGGCATATCAATTGGCTTAAATCTACATAAATATACAGTGTGAATGTTATTTTCACAATCTCACAGGACATTGCTTTGATAGCGATAACTTTTTTTCTGTGAAATTTTGGGAAATGGTTAAATCAAAATATACTTGAAAGCCAGTTGCAAAAATATAAAACACAAGTAAAATTCAATTTTCTTAATTTTAATCTACGGCATTGATTTGTTGCTTTAGGCTGTGGTGAGGAAAAAATTGTGACAGTATGTATGTGGCATTCTTTCACATGCCAATGTTAGGTAAACAATTTGAGTCTTCCATTCAGTGTTGGGAACAATTCAATGGTTCTTCTCCTGGAACTTTGGATTTACTTAACCACATAATTCCGATTCTGCATCCTTAACCCATTCATCCCTGGAATTTTATAATGTGTTCATCCAGCCTTAGAATTGGGAAAGTTCAAGTGTGTCTTCAGGGGTGTAGGAGTTAATTTACCAAAGCTGTTTTTGTCTTTACACCTTAAAAACAAGCAAGCTAGCTAAAGTCTTTTGATGAATACAAAGTTACCATGCAATGCTGGCTGAACTATAGCCTTGATCTCAGTTTTTTTAGGTCTGTCTAAATGTTGGTCTTCAGGTCACGCAAAACCTATAGAAAGCTTAGAATGTTTCATAATAGATACACTTTAACTCAGTTATGTGGTGCATTGCACTCTGTAAATGGCAGACTTCAACAACCAGAATCTTAAATTGCCACAAACATTTCCATATCCTATTCTTTCTATCGCTCGTTTTCTTCCTTATATAATTCTGTTACTCTCATATCCTAACGTCCTAGAATCCGTTTATGGATCTACAAACCGCCGATCTGTAGATTTTCTCGGCTAGAACAAGTACATGTTTTTAAATGTCTTGGCAGTCGCCGTTAGTTTCTCTGAATATTCAGCGAGCACTACTTTTAGCAAGTGTAATTATTTTGTGGCACTGTTCAATACCAGTTTGCTCAGCTGAATTGATTATTTTAATGTTGCTGAGCAGATGTACTGTAGAATTTTTACAATGCTGGAGAGGTTTTCACACATTGTACAGCGTATTTAAAAAACGCTCAAATTAAAAGAATCTGTCATTTGACAACCATTGACAAATAAAACACCGATCTGGTTTCCTGTTCAATAATTTTAATTATTATGGAAAACATCACAACAATTAAAACCTGTTGAAATATGGAACAGTGTATTGTTGTTTAAAGCAAATTGTAGAATTCATAAAATTGGACATATGATACTGTAGTCTCTGTCAGAAAGGCTTAGTTGAACTTGCGTGATGTATCTAGAAACACATAAAAACAGATGTTACTAAGGTATTATATTTTATTGATTTATCTTAATCTGAAGACTTAGTGATGTGTTTTATTTTGACTTTTTTGGACTTGATGGTAAAAACTTTTTCTGTTTTTTTTTTTTTTTTTAGTCAGAATTTGGAAATACAATAATTTAGAAAAAAAAATCAATTGTTTACTAAATATAAGTAATAACATATGATGACTAATTGTTAAGGTTAATTGTCAAACGTAACGCTATCACAACTGTAAACATCAATAATCAAGTATCGTGTTTAAACTTCATTAAATTTTGAAAGGCTGGATGTTAATTGTGTGAAAAGTTCCGTCGCAAAAGTTCAAGTGTACTTTTGGTTTTAAAGGTCAGGGTCACTAGATTTTGAGATCAAGGTCACTAAGAGATATTTATAGACACTGGCGTTAGCATGATTTCATTCAAGGACGGATTTCTTAGTCATTTGTATGGACTGCTCACAGAATACAGGCTTCCTTAAAATTGTTAGTAAAAGTTTGAAGATCTTAAAGGAAAAAAATGTGTTTCTGCTCTTTTTAAAGGTAATGGTCACTAGATTTTGGGAACAACGTCACTAGAAATATTTATAGAAACTCAGCATCATCATGATTTCATTGAGGGACTGATTTTTAAATCCTACTACTGAATCAGCAATACGTTACTATTACTTTCCACATTTTCTAATTCAATACCTCAAAATTACTTTTATTAGATCCAAGTGTCTTTAGGGTGTCATGATGTGTTTAAAACATTCACCCCTGAAAATTTATAATGGACTGTTCTAACCTTTGTATTAGAAGAGCTCAAATGTGTTTTTAGGGGAGAATGAGTTAATATACTTGATAAGAAGGCTATTTAACTGACTGCTCTATTCAGATTGTCCACCCACTCCAAGACTCGGGTGTTATTGTCTAATATCTCGTCTTCCTTAATCTTAACGCAGGTTCTGTATGTCTAAGATAAAATGGTGTAACGACTTGTTTGTTTGGATTTAAGACATCAGCTATAATAACAAACAGGTCTTATCTCCAGGAATCCTTAATTTATTCACCCCTGAAATTTCATAATAGACTGGTCCAGTCTTTGATATGGGAGAGTCTAAATGTGTCTTCAGGGGGGAATGAATTGACAGGATTAATCAGGAACAAAAGTCGCTAGTGGTTTAGATGAATATGAATAGATAATTCACATTTCACAAGAATAAGATGATGATTTGGAGATTTCCTTGTTACAAAATGCTCTATTAATAATATTTGCTGTAGCTCAGTTTTTTGACAATTACAATTTTAAAATACAATTATTTCAAAAGAAAACATTTTCTCTGTAGTTCTTTTTTGTTTGATTAATTAACAACCTTTTAACAGCCAGGATCATTTTAATTTGTCTCTCCCATCTATGTGATGTGCTGCTTGTTTGAAGTGTGTGGTACGTGTTTTGGGAGGCTGCAGTATATATTCGTGCTGTGCCTTCTTGAAATAGAGGAACTCTTTCCCTTTATATAGTGCTATCAAACCATGAGTTTGATGTTGATCAAACTTGCTTAATTTTTTTTAGAGAAAAAATGATATCCTCTTGGTGAAATTTCAGAAATTAATTTAATATCAACATTTTTTTTTTATAAATAGTTACCTAGAAATGTAATAAGAAGTAAATAGAGATTTCCTGAATCACACCTATACTAAGTGCTGTGCAATGCTTCTATTTTTTTTTTTTTTTTTTTATCTGAGACAAGGGTTATTCCGTCTTTGCATATTATAGAGTTAGCTCCCTTGTGGGTATAGGTATCCATTGTTAGGTCATTATTTTGTGAGTTCAATTTACATTGTTTTCTCCAAAAAGTCTGACCATACGCTCATAAACACATGACGTCACAATCAATACCTACCCACAAGGGCAGATAACTCTGTTAAATGCAAATATTTAGAAAATACATCCATGGGCCCAATTAAAATTCAATTAAAAATGACAATGCTTTTGTAAAAACGTTGGTTCTTCCAATGCAAACTGATTAAGGGAGAGAAGTTTTAGGTAGTTTTTGCTTCAAAAAACACATCTCCAGTTTAGAATATTATACTGAAACACTTCCCAGCATGATCCCCAGATTACAGAAAGTGTGTTAATTGTCGGTCTCATAAAAAATCCATTTTATGAATTACCAGTTTGAGAATTTTGAAAATTGTGTTTAAAAATCTTTAATACAACTGGAGGGAAAGAAAAAAAAATCCATGAATTACCAGTTTGAGAATTTCGAAAATTGTGTTTTGAAATCTATAATACAACTGGAGGGGAAATTAAAAATTTGTGATTGCAGATGTTCACTATATATCAGAGTAACTTATAATCTGACCTTGTGCAGCAACATGAAAACAGTTTCTCATTTAATCTGCTACTGCTACTGCTGCTGAGAGTTTATTTCTAAGTCATTTTGAAGTTTTGTAGATATCAAGATTAATGTTGTGATAGTTATACTTTATGTCGTATAAATGTCGGTGGCAGCTGTGTTTTTGTTTGTTTGTGCTTTAAACCCCTTCCCCACCATTGGTGACTTGTAGCAAGCTGTGCTATGTTCTATCCGTGTTTATAGAAACAGTTATTGCTTTTCTTTATTCTTTCAGATTTTATCTGTGAAGATCTATATCCATACAAACACAAAGTTGTCTTGTCATATTTGTTGATTTTTACTTCAAACAAACAAACATGTTACAGATTAGGACCAATATGACATCCATTCATGTCAATACATGAAACAAATTACATCATTTAATGAAAAATTAAAGCAAAAAAAGTGGAGATCTTTAAAAGTCTCAAAGGGAAATTTTTTTGGAGGGGTTTATTAGTTAAACATCCTATAAATTAACAGTCAGGGTTTAATTATAAGGATTTGCCAGGTTTAATTGTAAAGGAAATTGGAAGAAAAAAAAATACAGACCAGAGTAAGGTTTTGTTTTACCAAAGGAAGATTTCATAATCTTTCTCCGTATACAACATAGGACCTAATTCCCTATTAACCCCCCACCTCCAATCTTTGTTACAATTTTTCAAGCACCTTTGGCCATGCAGGTTTTTAAAAGAATGATTAGCTTTATCTTGTGATTGAAGTGAAATTTTTCATTTGCTGCGAAAAATATTTCAAAACTGAAGGGAAGGCTTAATTTGCAAATACAGGCATTCTGTTAAAATTGAAACTGTGAAAACTTTTGCTTTAGCAGAATGTACAATTAGAATTTGATGAAGACATGCTAAAAAACAGATGGTTCCTACCATTGAAAGTTCTTGACATCATTTCATTGTATTAGTTTATATATGATGATCATTGATTCTGTTATGATTGTCACACTATATGATTGTCACACTGATGTCTGTGTCAACAATTTTTTCAGGAGTAAGTTCATTGGATATTGTGATTTGTAGTTTTCTTTGTTCTTTGAGAACCAGGCCCCGATTTCTCGAAAGAAACTAAGTCCAAAACTGACTTAAGTCTTAAAGTTTTCATATAAGTTACATAAGGAGAAAAACTTAAGTTTTGACTTAAGTCTGCACTTTTCTTTCGAGAAACTGGAGCCAGGAGTAGAAAGCTAAATGTGCAAATGACATTTTGTAATCTCTTATACTGTGAAATAATTTATTTATGTTTTGCTCAATTTTCATGGTTTCTAGAATATTACAATTTCTTTGGCACTTAATTAAATTTGTGGAGATCGAAGACCGTGAATCTAAATGCAGTCAAAAAAAATTAAAAAAAAAAACAACAACAACAGTTGACATTGTCACATGGGCTATGTCAATTTTGATTATATTTGATTATGTATATTGCTGCCATTTGCTTTATCGCATTTGGTTGAAATAAAAAAACTTGTAACTCTTGTGATCACTCGAGTGGAACTAAGCTCTTCACTGTTACAATATCACAACTCAGAGTTGGTACTCGACCAATGTTTTTAAAGATGTACCCATGAAATAATTACCTTGTCAGCATTGATAATTTCATGACACTCGATCAAATTTTTGGATTCAAATATCAAATATTTAAAAATAAATTCCCACGAAAAATAATGATTTCACATTGTAGTCCTGATTAGATACTTTTGGGTTGGAGACTCTGATTTTTCATTTGTATTTAGCGTAGGGTAAACTGTGCGTGGTGAAGATAATATTCTTTGTGAAAATAACAAACCTACGCATGACCTTCAGTTAGACAAAAATGCACTCTTCCAAATATTCAACGCTTCAATCTTTTCTCTTTACAACTTTCTAGCAGTCTGCATTATAATCAGTTTGGAATCAAGAGTATTGCAGCATTCAATCATTGTTGTTTTTTTCTTCTTTTCCAATTTCTGAGAATTTTGAGCACAGTTTCCCACGCCAACCAGATCGACCATTACTGTCGTAATGATTATAGAGTGGAATTCTGGGAAGTGTGTGGACGTATTTTACCATTACCACATAAATAAAGGAAGGATTCGCAGTAATTACTACGCTGTTGTCATAGTAAACAGTTTGGAAAAGGGCTTTATTGAAGGAGCAGGGCTCGTTATAAGGTTAGAAAAGCCATTTCTACGGGAACACGTGATTGACAGAAACGGAAGCAAGCAACGTCATTCTCACAATCAGCGTTCTTCTAAACCGCAGAGAGCAGGACACAAACTCTGATGTCGTACTGTTAAATGGGTCTAAACGGAGGCGGGGGACAGGAAGCTGGATAAAAACTTGTGTCATTTCTTTCAATAGCTTCTATTTGATAATGAACAAATGAATATGTGGGATTACATATATTGTCGGCAAATGATTTCTCTTTTATTGGTTTTAATGCACTTAACATTACTCAAGCATTACGGCAATGTTAGATTTGATTATGTGTTAGGTAATTCTGCTAAACAATTGAGAAACACAGAAAAAGGTAATATGAAATGTATTGTGACTAGGTTGTTATTTTGTTTTATTGACCTGAGAAAAAAATATATTGACCTGATATGAAGCCATTAACAGCAGAATGAATGGAACAGGAAGTTTTCCAATCGGAAACTATTAGAGGTCTTTCCATTAGTGAAATAAATGTTATAAAAGAATTTTCTGGCATTTTTCTGTTAGTCCATTTACCACCCCAGTGATGTTTGTCCTTTACTGAACATGGAAGTGGATTAATAGCATAGTGTGACTTATTCAGAATTGTCAATTGAAAATATATTACTTAACGATAACATCAATATTGCCTTCTGAATTATCAATTGATGATGTCATTTACTTTGATGAAATATTCATTGAAAACAAGCATGAAAGATGATATAATTTTCAATTGCATGTTTTAACGATGCTCCACCGCTGACAAATGGTATTTTTTCATTATCAAAAAACAGGAGCAGACGATTTAGTAATTTTCTTCAGTTACAAAGGTAACTTACTTTACACCATTACCACCATTGAAAAGTTTGAGCTTCTAATTTTAAAAATATGAAAAATAATTAATTGCATCCCAAAAAAAATCCATGACAGTATATCCTATACGGAATGAAGTACTAATTGCGCATGCACCAAAGGCGAAATAAATTATTTTGTATTATTTTTTGTGTTAATTAGGCATATATATACACGATTAAACACCTATTATTGTTTGAATGATGAATATCATTTATGCTCTGTCGGCGGTGAAGCAACTTTAAATAATCATAGATACAATTGAAATAATTGATTCCATTGCCTAATATTATGTGGAGGTTAATATTTTTTCAAATTTCCAGTTCTCCACCTCTGGGTTGTTAGTTCAAATCCCATGACTGGGATAGCCACAATGCCGCTACAGAGATACTAACTGTTGGTCGGTGGTTTTTCTCTGGATACTCTGGCTTTCCTCCACCAACAAACCTGGCACTTCCTTAAATGACCCTGACTTTTAATAGGACATTAAGGTACTCAAACCAAATCAATTTCAATACAAAATTATTCTATTAAAAATAACTTCATGAAAACTGTGCGAGAAAAAAAAAGAGAAGTGATTATTGTATTAGACCCAATAAGCGACCAGGGTGCTTAAAAAAATTAAAGCAAATAAGGGGCGCTTAGTAGAAACAAATTTAGACTTGCTTTTCGTAAAATTATTCATAAAAGTAAACCATAAATCAATTTGCAAAAGAAATCAGTAAGTAAACTGACGCAATTTTCATATTTTCAGTCTAAATTTAATTTGAAGTAAGTAACCAAGATTTTTTTAGAAGAGGAAAAAATTATGGCGTTCCTCTTTTCGTTGTGTATTTTAAGGATTATACATGTGTAAGAAGTGACCGATGCTTGTGTAAAATGCTAAACAGACAAAACTTTTATCTTAATAACATTGTATTTCCTAATATATGAGATATGATTTTTTTGTACTGATGCTTTGAAAGCCAGTAAAATGTCTTTCAAATAAAAAAATTCTTGGGATCAATCCCAAAATTTGTCTCTGTCACATGAATGTTTCTGGCAAATAATTTTTGGGATCGATCCCAAAAATCTGTCCTAGTCTTATATATAGGAGTGTTTCTGCCAAAATGATTTTCGGGATCGATCCCAAAAATCTGTCTTAGTCCCATGAGTGTCCCAAATGATTTTCGGGATCGATCCCAAAAATTTTTAGTCCCATGTGTCAAATGATTTTCGGGATCGATCCCAAAAATCTGTCTTAGTCCCATGAGTGTCCCAAAATGATTTTCGGGATCGATCCCAAAAATCTTTCTCAGTCCCATGTCAGTGTTTTTGTCAAAATGATTTTCGGGATCGATACCAAAATAATTTATTTCGCTGTTTATTTGTAAGATGTAATATATTTAAGTAGTCTAGAACTGAATAATAAACCTTATTCAGGATTCCATAATAGATCAAATAAATTTGATATTCTATTATATTTGGTAGGTCATGATTTTTAATACATATACATCCTTTTTACTTTGACATAGTTGGGAAATCCTGATGTGTGGTAAATATTCTGTCTAGAATAAACTATACCATATTAATTTGAAAAAAGAAATGAACAACAAACAAATACTTTACATTCCAATAGAAGTAATTTTATTAACTGAACATGCCCTTGAAGATTTCGATACAAATTGCTTTTGAAAAGGCATATAATGTAAATTGACAAGAATAGTGTTTGAATCATTTCTGTTATTTTCTTATTTTTGTCAGCATTGAATAGAAATACTGATATTAAGATGTTAAAAATAAATCAAGGTGTAACTTTCCAAATATTTTTTGTATACTGAACAAAATATATACAAAACCAACTATCTATCTACCTGTGTATATATTTCTTCATATTGAAATTAGAATAGAGAAAAAACAAATGCTTAAAATGAGAAATCCATTCTTAACTCAGTGTGTATAATGTACAATGTATATACAAAAGTAAATAAAACTTTTACAATAAATTCCGATTTCATGATAAGGAATTAATTTGTTATTGATTGATTAATTCAGACTGATTTATATCAATTCAAATTCAATTTAATCATACAAAAACTTATTTATGTTTAAAGTATTTGTAGAAGTTTAATGGTTTAGTATGTAACAAATGCCAATTAATGTAATATAATGTCTCGGGACATGAGAAAAATTTTAACATTTTCAACATTATATAAAAAAAAATTCCCTCCAATTTCTATGAATTATATATATATTAATAACACCCTTATGATAGATTCCATTCACTTTTAAAACCCTTTTCTTTAGGATTTTTAGCTAAATAAACAATATTTGTGACTTAAAATTATAATCTATTTGCTTCTCTCTTATGTAAGAATTATTTTATATAAAGAAAGGTATCTGTAAATCTAAGTTAAATTTTTTTGTTTGCATCTGCTTTACAGGCAGATGAGAAACAGGTTTACAGCCGTGGCCTAAGTGTTATGTGTATTACCTTATCTCAGGTTTGACTGCAAAATCCAAAACTCACACATACATATTTTTTTATAATCCAATAATGACTGTGACTGGCACAAATCACGACACAAACATTCTAGTTCACATGCTCCACTTATCCACGACCATCAGGGCTATAAATGTTAATTCAACTGTGAACTTGTATTTAACACAAAACAAATATCCGTGTGTTATGTAGAATGGTCATTTCCTTAAAACGTGATGAGTTTAAAAAAGAGCCATCCACATACTTTACCAGTTTGAGGTCCGAGAGAGTTATTTATCATTATTTGTGATTGATAAATGTCTAACACAATCCACTGTATTCTTTGCTTGTTGTGTAATGTGCTTTCCCGCCACAGAGATGACTTCCTTATGTCATAGTCACTCACATTCAGTGTCCATTAATCCTTCCAATTTATAAATCCCTATTGGCTTCTAATTTTTCCCTCCAGTTTGTGTTGAAACATCAGAACTAACCTGTTTATAGTGTCAGTCTTGCATGCCCTAGTTTTCATATCTATAATTAACCTCGGAGGGAAAAGGGATGGTCAGTCATCGCATGGGGCTAGAAAGTATAAACAGAGGTAGGGGCTGTCAGTGTCATGTTTCAGCAATTCACTTTCGCCTATGGTATTAGACTAGCCACCAGACCCCAAGTTCTGGAGAAGACTTTCTTAACAGAGTTATTTCCTCATTAGATTATCTAAATGAGAAAAATTTAAGTGATATTTTCACCAGTCTATTATGATATACATACCATAACATAATGTTTCAACATTGGTTCATAATTTCATGTAAAATTATTGATTTAATTTATTCTCTAGAAAATGGTTAAGATGTCCATTAAATGTCTTAAACTTAATCAGAACTGTTTAGGTATTGCATAATTATTCAATGTGATTCAACAATCTTCTGGATTCTCTAGGCGATAGACGATCAAAATATTTAATAATAACCATCAATAAGTTAGTTACTCCAAATGCAAAAGGGTTTTGTATATCATATTTTTGCTACCAATTTTAAAATAGTCCTAGTTCATCAATGGCTATCAAATGTTTTTATTGTCAAAGAAAAGTAATAAGTTCTGTGAATGGCTAATAATAATTCAAATAGAAGAATTTGAAAACTCTGAACTTCTAAAGACTGTTTTAAATTATGATCTTGGGGTCAGATGTATATTTGCTTTCTTTTGTTGTCAGTCTGATAGTTTCTCCTTTGGCTATACAAAAACAAAATTATTATAAATGATAAAATTATTAAGTAAAATCTTCACATAGTCATAACTGTTTCCCATTTCTAGTGATATCATATCAGTACAACAATATGAGACTGACCTGACCTTGTTATGGGCCTCTTATAGATAATTACTTAAAATTTCTGTGCATAGCAAACCGAACCTTTTCCTGAAAGGATGCAAATGTCGAAGACATAACTAGTAATTAAACCATTAAATTAAAAAAAAGATCTGTCATTGCCTAGAAACATAATAATCTATAATTTATTTCTTCTATCTACTTGCATTACAAAATTAATTCCAATGTCCTTTGGCATTCGTTATTATTGATTTTTAGTCTTCAGATAAACGCTATACCATGAATGTAAAGTCTTGGAGGACAGTATAAAAGTGTTTTTACAATGATTGTATACAAGCTTCTTTCATACTGACAGAAATATCTTTAACATATAGACAAAAATTATCTAGACTTCTAGACTAATGGTGCTGATTCAGGATGATAAACATAACATTACCCCAGGAGGCTGTGGTCAGTTCCTGCTGGTAGTCAGGTTTTATCCTTATGGGTCAGAGTTTAATGTTGGCTGCAGTTAGAGTATGGCATTTTGTCTTTTAAAGCTAAAAGGTTGGGCATTGCTTTAGGTTTTCTTAGAAAGTAGATCTAAATCAAATTTCATATACAGACTGGCCTTGTGACTTGATTGTGTATATTGCAATTCTAAAAATCTAAATCCAAATTTGATCTGTCAACATGACATGTAGCCAAATTTGGATTTTGATTTTTGAAATTTGTTACCGCCTTTTCTCAGAAAGTACTAACCGATCTATCTCAAATTTTATATGTAGATTTTCCTTGGTCTTTAGTTGTCAGAAAAATCAATGCCTTTATGCAGCCATCCTGGATTTTGATTGTATAATGTTTAAAGGGACATTTCTCATTATTGCATGCATTTTTAATATAACATGGCACATTGCCTGAAAATTATATTTGATATATATAAAAAGATGCATATTTTACATAAGGATTAGTGATTTTTTTTCTGAGGAATATTTTCCATCAGATTCTTTACTTTCTAGTTTATTTAAGTGATATCATTTTAATTAATATATATATAAAAATGACAAAATAAAATGATTTCTTTTGCTTGTCAAGATAAAAGTAAAACAGAAAAATGGTGTAGAGTTGAACTTCAATCTTCCGAAGTCAGTGCAGTGACGACTCAACCTTATGAGCTACAGACATAAAAGCTGTATCCCAGTCTTGTCGCATCCAGCTGTTCCTTAAAACATTTTACCTGTCATTACTGTGCAGTTATCTTTTATATTCCAAGTTACCCGAGCATATGATGGATTTATAAATAATTTTTACATAACCCCAGTATATAATTGAAGTTATCTGGTCCACAGGCCAACAAGGGACAAGGACAGAACCTTTAGATATGGATAGGTTGATAGGGCACAAGACAGCACCTTCATATGCTGTCTTTGATATTATCTATGATCAAGAGCAGAGGGGATGGGTTGGTGGGGGTGTAGGAGGGGGATCGTTGGGAGGGGGTGTAAGGCAACTGCATGAGATTGTGCTGGTGTCTCAAGAGGTCAATAAGAGTGTATCTCTAGTGGCCACAGTAATAACTTATCCTTAACAAAGATTATTTATATAAAGTCAGTGATTGCGTTATCAGTTGGCGTACAAAACACCAGGACCTCCACAATTGATGATACCTGTAGCGATAGTACCTATATATATCTGGTAGTGAATAGTACTAATTGTTAAAATAAGTGATGCTTAATAAGGAAAATTTGAGAAAAATAATAACATGTGTCAAAAGGAAGGGTTGGGGTCGTTGCCATGGTTTTCAGGTCATTATACACGCTCAGTATTTGAAGAAAGGGTTTGTCTGAAAAACTCCTTCTAAACTGCTTTGGCAAATTCAATGGAACTTTACAGCAATGTATGTGTAGATGTGCATGCAGGTTTTTTTGCATAGATTTTGGAATAAATCCTGAGTGGTTTTTTTGTTACTTAATAAATTGGGCATATATTCATTTATTGCAGTTGGCCAATAGTGCTGAAATTCGTTGTGTACTTGTATCTAAAGCTATATGTTGGCTTGAAAACCTTCTTCTTCTTAAAATACTAACATTCTTATTCTCAAAAAATTGATATCGTTTAGATGTGAATAATGTGTAAAACGTTCTTGATTCAACATCCGCATGTAATTTATGGAGCATATATCGGTATAATATAACTTTGATTTAAATGAAAATGACTCAAATGAAGAATTGTTATAAATTTCATGGGGAGCATTATTTTGAGATAAGAAAACTAAAATAGAAGAAATGTTCTGATCTATAGCTTGCAAAATAAAGCATACAATCCAATATTTAAACAGTTGTGATTAGACTGGCCACTAGTCTCTAGAATATTAAAAAAAATCATTAAAATTTGGCTTGATTATTTTTGTCTATACTACATGCCTGATTCTAGAGATCAGTCAAATCCAGATGAGGTTTGTAATTTGATACACAAGGTTTGGCTAGGTATGAAACCACAAACTCAGTAGGAGAATTAGTCTCGCTTTCAGTCCCTCATTAACACTGGCCAGCCATATAGCGTTATCTGATGGTGTGGTGTAACCCCCACTCCCTCAAGTTAGTGACCGCACTGCTAGAGAAAACTGGTAGGTCACAGATAACCTGTACTTATAGTCCAGTCAATTCAGCCAAAATATTGGCCTAACTTATAAATTATTGCGATAATTGTTTTTTTTATTCTTTTAGGATTAGTAATTCTCAGTATTTAAACACTAACAGGAAAAAAATATTGGAAAATCCAAATCTATGAAAAAAAAATTTCGCCCATCATAAGTTCAGGAAAAATAGAGAAATTCGCACAAATGACAAATTTTCAAGAGTGATGTCATTTGTAATACTGCGGGTAAAAAACTAACTGTATGTGGAGTCCAAGTTTAGTATAGTACATATAAGCTAAAATGGAGTGAATTAATTAATTGAACGATTAATCATTGAGCAATCAAAGTGGTAAAATATGTTTTGGAACATCGTAATTTTAACATTTAAGCCCTCTTTAGATACAAAAAACACGAATATTTCAACAAAATGAAATAGTTTCTGAATAGATTCTTCAAATATGACCTTTTGTCTAGTATCATTGCATATAATACCATGCATTCACATGATACAAACGAACAGGAACCTAAATCAAAGCTGGTCGATCATGTCAGTGTTCTATGGAAAACAACCTTTGATATTACTTCCTTGACCCATATCCATATCAACAATTTACATAATTTTTGAGCAAATAGTTTAAGAAATGATGGGTCTGAACAGTCATTTAAAGGACCTTAATGCTGGATTTTGAGAATTTCAAGAGGCCCAGTAGGCCGAAATAGCCAGGTTAAGGTTTTGGTGCAAGTGTTGTAATACTGTTATCCTAAGTTTTAAACTAGGGGGAGATAATCTAGTAAAGAACTCTGCTGAGAAAGTCTTATCAGCAACTTAGGGTCTGGTGGCCAGTCTAAGTTGTGATAAATATTCTGTATAGCTGAAGGTACTTTCAACAAACATACTCCTGAAACATGATACTGACAGCCCCTCTAGATTTGTTTACTTTCCAGCTCCATGTAATTCCCAGTGACTGACCACCACCACCCCTTGGAGGTTAATTATAGATAAGAAATCTAGGGCATGCAAGGCTGACACTAAGGAACAGTTTATTAGTATGTCAAATTCTGATGTTTCAACATTTAAACTGGAGGGAAAAAATTAGAAGTCAAGAGATATGTAGAAATCGGAAGGGATAATGAATGTGTGTGACTATTATAAATGAAGTCAGCTAGGGTGTTGGCTTTACAATAGGTGGGAAAGCAAATTACACAAGAATCATCAAGTAAGCTGGTGATTTCGCAAAGAATACAGTGGATTGGACATAATTAATCACAAATAATGATAAATAACGCTATCGGACTTCACAATCATGGTAAAGTATGTGGACGGCTCTTTTAAACTCATCACGATTTAAGGAATTGACCATTCTACATTACACAAGGATATTTGTTTTGTGTTAAATACATGTTCACAGTAGAACATTAGCCCTGATGGTAGTGAACAAATGGAGCATGCAAACTAGAATGTTTGTGTTGTGATTTGTGCAAGTCACATTCATTATTGGATTATACATAATGCATATAATGCGATATTTATTCTGGTTCTTGGATAAAAAGATATGCATGTGTGAGTTTTGGATTTTGCAGTCAAACCTGAGATAAGGTAATACACACAACACTTTGGCCTTGGCTGTAAGCATCTGTTTTCATCTGCCTGTAAAGCAAAATTAATGCCCACCAACAAATTAAACTTTGATTTACAGATACCTTACTTTATCAAATAATTCTTACATAAGAGAAACAAATAGATTTTAATGTTAAGCTACAAATATTGTTTAATTAGGTAGCAATCCTTAAGAAAACGATTCAAAAGTGAACGGAATTTATCATATGGAGGTTATAAATAAAATTCATAGAAATTGGAGGGACTTCTTTGGTATATCAATGTTTAAACTATTAAAAACTTTTAATTATCTGATGTCTCGAGACATTATATTACATGAAGTTTTTAGACCCTGTTTAAACTAGTGATTTATAGTATGCCTATATATATCACTTCTTAGGTGTACTTACATTGTAAGCCTAACTTAGTATGCATCTGTCCTAATCTTAGATATTACTGTTGACTCGTAAATTGTTGTAAATTTTGGCAACATATGGAGAAAATTAAATTGTACAATTCAGTTTAGTAAGTCCATAGGGTAGGGTCCATTACAAATTTCTATCACCAAATAACCATGCCATTATGTTTACTATTGTTTTGACCGGATTCGACTTTACAGAGGCATACACATCTAGTTCTTAAACACTTTTTAGCAACTGAGTTAGCTTTAAGTACACCTAAAAAGTTATATATATATAGGTATACAAAATCACAGGGTCTTCAACCTTAATTGACATTTATTACATACTAAATTAAATGGTATGTTAGTTATGGAAATTAAAATTTGCTAATCTCTTCATAATTGTCAAATAATAGCTATAACATAAAAACCTTCAGTAATGATTGCTACAGTTTACAAAAAATCTAGTCCAATTCTCTGTGATATAAAAACCATTATTGATAAACAAACTTCTACAGATATAGCATGTTTTTGTATGATTAATAAATTAAATTTGAATTGATATTAATCAGTTCAGTGAAATAGGAATTCAGTATATAAGTTTTATTTACTTTTGTATATACATCATACACACTGAGTTAAAAATGGATTTCTCATTTTAAGCATTTGTTATTACTCTATTCTAATTTTTGTAATGAAGAAATATATACACAGGTAGATAGATAGTTGGTTTTGTATATATTTGTTCAGTATATAAAATATTTGGAAAGTTAAACCTTAATTTATTTTTAACATCATAATATCAGTATTTCTATGCAATGCTGACAAAAATAAGGAAATAACACTATTCTTGTCAAATTACATTATAATAGTGCTTTTTTCAAAAGCAATTTGTATCAAGAGCGTGGTCAGTTAATAAAATTACTTCTATTGGAATGTAGTGTCTATTTGTTTGTTGTTTATTTCATTTCCAAATTAATTTGGTTTACTTTACTCTAAACAGAATATCTACCACACATCAGGATTCCATAATTTGTGTAAAAGTAACAAATATGTACATAAATAAAGTACCGAAACATAATAGAATATCAAATTTATTTGATCTATTATGGAATCCTGGGTAAGGTATTTAATTCAGTTCTACTACAAAATGTATTGCATCTTACATATAAACAACACAAGATACAACCTATAAGGATGGCATGAGACACAAAAACTTCCGATTTATTCATTTGATTTGTTTAAATCAATTTTAAGACCTTGAAACATTTGTGAGATCGATCCCGAAAATCATTTTGGTAGAAACACTCCTGGGACTAAGACATATTTTTGGGATTGATCCCGAAAATCATTTTGACAGAAACACTGACATGGGACTAAGACAGATTTTTGGGATCGATCCCAAAAATCATTTATGCAGAAACACTCCTGCCACTAAGACAGATTTTTGGGATCGATCCCGAAAATCATTTTGACAGAAACACTGACATGGGACTAAGACAGATTTTTGGGATTGATCCCGAAAATCATTTATGCAGAAACAATCCTGCCACTAAGACAGATTTTTGGGATTGATCCCGAAAATCATTTTGACAGAAACACTGACATGGGACTAAGACAGATTTTTTGGGATTGATCCCGAAAATCATTTTGGCAGAAACACTGACATGGGACTAAGACAGATTTTTGGGATTGATCCCGAAAATCATTTTGGCAGAAACACTCATGGGACAGAGACAGATTTTAGGGATCGATCCCAAAAATCTTTCATTTTGGAAGACGTTTATTAGCTTTCAAGGTATCAGTTCGAAAACCATATATCATATATTAGGAAATACAAAGTTATTCATGGATTTTTTTTGTCTATTTAGCATTTTACACAAGCATCAGTCACTTCTTACACATGTATAGTCCTTAAAATACACAACGAAAAGAGGAACACCATAATTTTTTCCTCTTCTAAAAAAATCTTGGTTCTAAGATTATGTTTAAGTTTCAATACTTTAATGTTTCATTTTATTTTTTTCAATCATAACTCTGTCTTTCACATAAATTTCTTCATCAATTTTACATTCATGTAATTTGAACATTTTGTCTCTTTTAGTTCTCTTCTGAACTTTACGTTGTATTGAATTACTTCGCGATTTCTCAAATAAATGTCTATTTTGTTCTTTTTCCAGATGTTTCGTCACAGAGCTCCCTGCAGCAATAGGTGATCCAATAGCACTACACCGTTCTCTAACAGCTTTGCCGGGTCCATGGTTCACGGTATACACAGCCCTATGAGCTCTCCCAGAAAAGTTTCGAGTAAAGTTCACACTAGGGGGGAGTGACCTCTTCAGCCGCCTGTTCACAGATTCCACCTTTTGGGTCGACAGATTCCAAAGAGTCATTTCCAACACAGAATCGCCAAGACGACTGTTCACCTTTTCCATAAGTAAATCTTCTCCGCCACAGATCTTAAAATCACTTGGTAAGTATGTGCTGTTTGTAAGCCAGTTCTTTGTTTTAGTCCCAATACACACTAGAGATTTGGTTTTACACACAGAATGTTTACCTTGATAGCACTTCACAATTGCCTCCCTTACACCGCGAGCCGCACGTTGTAAGGGAACTAGACTACCACAGTGTCTGTCATAAAGGTGAGATAACTCTGCCTGGCATCGAGAAGCTAGATCACAGCTGAATTTTCTCTTGATGGTTTGTCTCTCTTTCCTTGTTGATCCTGGCATTATTTCTTCAAGTTTAACACACTTAGAGATGTTTTTTCTAAGATTTCTTGTTATATGAATAGGGTCCAGATTGTGTGTTGGCTTTGTACTTGAATCACCGAGTTTATAAATCTTTTCAGCTGCCTTGAATGCACCAGTGTCCGAGTCCGTGACAAGCTTGTCTACCTCCAGACCATCTTCTCTGAGCTTCTGCAGACTTTCAAAACAGTATGCTTGCTCATTACCAATCGATGAGGCTACAGGTAAGTTTCCTTTACAGTCTGTGGTATGTTCACTACTACAGGGTGGCCACTTATTGCACAGTTTGTTTTTGGTGACAAGGTCTAACACATACTGTTCCTTGGTATTGTGTTCTATGCTGCTGAACATTACTTGAGTTGCTGGCTGAAATGGTGTCTTTCCTCCACCTGAATATAATGGGTTGTTGTAAGTCGCGTCAACCATTAGGTTAACTTTGTTCGGCTGATTTCCTCTCAGGGTGTTGATTTTTTGTACACGCTTCCGTAGTTCACTCATGTCAGTCTTGTTAATTTCCTCAATTTTGTCACACACTTTGTTAGCACTTTTCTGCATTCCTCTCTCTGAGGGGGGAGGGATATTGGCACTCATCAGGGTAAGTCTCATTGCAGCGTTACCAATTCTACTCTGTGTAAGTCCGACTTGTACTGCAGAGTTCATTTTCACGGTGTCTCGCCCTTTCTTCCCTGGTTCCTTCATGCCTTCATATAGAGAATACACACCTGACACATAGGTGCACTTAGTACATCTTAGTCCTATTCTCCATCCCAAGCCCCCCGACACTCCTCTGTTGTAAAGTTAAAATCTAAATTTCCCTTGCATGAAGGCTTGTGACTGTAATGTTGGTGTACGGCATCATTCCACATATCTCTCATTTTCCCAATGTTTACAATTCTATAGGTCTCCAGTTCCTCACTCTCACTGTAAAAGAGAAATAGAGAGGCAATTGATAGAATAGTAAACATTGAACATGATATTATATGAATGTCTTAATAAGTCTCAATTTTATGTAAATCTTATGTTTTTCTTATGTTTCATGTAGCTTATGACTTACCTCGAGGATGCATGTTTGGCGACCGGTAAAGGACGAAGCATTCTGTGAGAATCGGTGAGATTAACAGGTGAGGAAATTGGGGCATCCATAACCTGGTCATGTAAATCCTTTGGTAATCGTACTGTTGGGACTTGGTTAGAGTCAGAATTAGTCCAACGGTCAGTTGTCTCCCCCTTTTTGATGTATGGTTGTCTTCCTTTCTTAAACCGTCCAGCGTTTTTCTTTGAATTTACCATTTCTTTGTTCTAAAATAATCTTTTCCTAGAGTGTATGGGTCTGTTGAATGTTTCAGGGGCTGATCATTACTCTTTATATACACAGCAATATCCAATCAGGAGGCTTGTATCAGTAATCCTATCCATTAGAGTCGAGCTGGACACTTGACAGGCAGACACCTACCCCCTATGGTTTAAGCACCCAATCAGTTACAATCTAAACTATCTGTCTTTCATCTCTGCTGCTCTAATGTAAACATTCTGTAATCCTATCATTTGGTGTTTTACTGTTTGGAAAGAGATGATTCTTTATTGTACTGTCTGTTTCTTGACTTTTTCTCTCTCTATTTTTACACTTTATTCTGATTTTTTTTTGCACAAAGTCCAAAAAATAGGGGGTATAGGAGTTATGGGTGAGTTATCTCCCCCTGATCTTCAACTTTATTTCAGTTGTTCATATTTTTCTGTAGTAAACTAACACTACTATAGATATAACCAACACCCAAAAGTCTAGGTTAAGAATTTATTGAGATATTTAATTTTACATTTCAAAATAGATTCAATTCTCATACATTTTCTTGCAGGAATCTCCATCTCCGACACGGGTAGATAACTTGCAGTAGCAGACCAACGCATGCAGTGAGCCAACTCCCACTTTGGAATCAGACCTTATGGGCATGTAGCTTTCCAAAAATGGTAAATTTGAAAATTATGTGAAATGCTATACATAGGGACCGCAGAATCAAACCAAAAATAGAATCCTGGAAATCCCCTTTTGGGCACAAGATTTCATAGAGGGGTGAATGTTTCGGAGGCTGCTGATTGGGTATTCAGGGTGGATCAGTTTCAAATATTTAATTTGTTGTTTGGGCAATCATGTAGATGTAAAATATGTAAAGAAATTTTAAAATTCTATCAAGTCTGTTTCTGACAGGGTGAGTTAATAAAGATTGGAATTTTTCTTCTGTTAAATACATTTTTCTCTTTTTTTATTCTAATATTTACATGAAAAAACAACTAAGATTATGTTTAAGTTTCAATACTTTAATGTTTCATTTTATTTTTTTCAATCATAACTCTGTCTTTCACATAAATTTCTTCATCAATTTTACATTCATGTAATTTGAACATTTTGTCTCTTTTAGTTCTCTTCTGAACTTTACGTTGTATTGAATTACTTCGCGATTTCTCAAATAAATGTCTATTTTGTTCTTTTTCCAGATGTTTCGTCACAGAGCTCCCGCAGCAATAGGTGATCCAATAGCACTACACCGTTCTCTAACAGCTTTGCCGGGTCCATGGTTCACGGTATACACAGCCCTATGAGCTCTCCCAGAAAAGTTTCGAGTAAAGTTCACACTAGGGGGGAGTGACCTCTTCAGCCGCCTGTTCACAGATTCCACCTTTTGGGTCGACAGATTCCAAAGAGTCATTTCCAACACAGAATCGCCAAGACGACTGTTCACCTTTTCCATAAGTAAATCTTCTCCGCCACAGATCTTAAAATCACTTGGTAAGTATGTGCTGTTTGTAAGCCAGTTCTTTGTTTTAGTCCCAATACACACTAGAGATTTGGTTTTACACACAGAATGTTTACCTTGATAGCACTTCACAATTGCCTCCCTTACACCGCGAGCCGCACGTTGTAAGGGAACTAGACTACCACAGTGTCTGTCATAAAGGTGAGATAACTCTGCCTGGCATCGAGAAGCTAGATCACAGCTGAATTTTCTCTTGATGGTTTGTCTCTCTTTCCTTGTTGATCCTGGCATTATTTCTTCAAGTTTAACACACATTAGAGATGTTTTTTCTAAGATTTCTTGTTATATGAATAGGGTCCAGATTGTGTGTTGGCTTTGTACTTGAATCACCGAGTTTATAAATCTTTTCAGCTGCCTTGAATGCACCAGTGTCCGAGTCCGTGACAAGCTTGTCTACCTCCAGACCATCTTCTCTGAGCTTCTGCAGACTTTCAAAACAGTATGCTTGCTCATTACCAATCGATGAGGCTACAGGTAAGTTTCCTTTACAGTCTGTGGTATGTTCACTACTACAGGGTGGCCACTTATTGCACAGTTTGTTTTTGGTGACAAGGTCTAACACATACTGTTCCTTGGTATTGTGTTCTATGCTGCTGAACATTACTTGAGTTGCTGGCTGAAATGGTGTCTTTCCTCCACCTGAATATAATGGGTTGTTGTAAGTCGCGTCAACCATTAGGTTAACTTTGTTCGGCTGATTTCCTCTCAGGGTGTTGATTTTTTGTACACGCTTCCGTAGTTCACTCATGTCAGTCTTGTTAATTTCCTCAATTTTGTCACACACTTTGTTAGCACTTTTCTGCATTCCTCTCTCTGAGGGGGGAGGGATATTGGCACTCATCAGGGTAAGTCTCATTGCAGCGTTACCAATTCTACTCTGTGTAAGTCCGACTTGTACTGCAGAGTTCATTTTCACGGTGTCTCGCCCTTTCTTCCCTGGTTCCTTCATGCCTTCATATAGAGAATACACACCTGACACATAGGTGCACTTAGTACATCTTAGTCCTATTCTCCATCCCAAGCCCCCCGACACTCCTCTGTTGTAAAGTTAAAATCTAAATTTCCCTTGCATGAAGGCTTGTGACTGTAATGTGTTGGTGTACGGCATCATTCCACATATCTCTCATTTTCCCAATGTTTACAATTCTATAGGTCTCCAGTTCCTCACTCTCACTGTAAAAGAGAAATAGAGAGGCAATTGATAGAATAGTAAACATTGAACATGATATTATATGAATGTCTTAATAAGTCTCAATTTTATGTAAATCTTATGTTTTTCTTATGTTTCATGTAGCTTATGACTTACCTCGAGGATGCATGTTTGGCGACCGGTAAAGGACGAAGCATTCTGTGAGAATCGGTGAGATTAACAGGTGAGGAAATTGGGGCATCCATAACCTGGTCATGTAAATCCTTTGGTAATCGTACTGTTGGGACTTGGTTAGAGTCAGAATTAGTCCAACGGTCAGTTGTCTCCCCCTTTTTGATGTATGGTTGTCTTCCTTTCTTAAACCGTCCAGCGTTTTTCTTTGAATTTACCATTATCTTGGTTCCAAAATAATCTTTTCCTTTGAGTGTATGGGTCTGTTGAATGTTTCAGAGGCTGATCATTGCTCTTTATATACACAGCAATATCCAATCAGGAGGCTTGTATCAGTAATCCTATTCATTAGAGTCGGGCTGGACACTTGACAGGCAGACACCTACCCCCTATGGTTTAAGCACCCAATCAGTTACAATCTAAACTATCTGTCTTTCATCTCTGCTGCTCTAATGTAAACATTCTGTAATCCTATCATTTGGTGTCATACTGTTTGGAAAGAGGTGATTCTTTATTGTACTGTCTGTTTCTTGACTTTTCTCTCTCTATTTTTACACTTTATTCTGATTTTTTTGCACAAAGTCCAAAAAATAGGGGGTATAGGAGTTATGGGTGAGTTATCTCCCCCTGATCTTCAACTTTATTTCAGTTGTTCATATTTTTCTGTAGTAAACTAACACTACTATAGATATAACCAACACCCAAAAGTCTAGGTTAAGAATTTATTGAGATATTTAATTTTACATTTCAAAATAGATTCAATTCTCATACATTTTCTTGCAGGAATCTCCATCTCCGACACGGGTAGATAACTTGCAGTGGCAGACCAACGCATGCAGTGAGCCAACTCCCACTTTGGAATCAGACCTTATGGGCATGTAGCTTTCCAAAAATGGTAAATTTGAAAATTATGTGAAATGCTATACATAGGGACCGCAGAATCAAACCAAAAATAGAATCCTGGAAATCCCCTTTTGGGCACAAGATTTCATAGAGGGGTGAATGTTTCGGAGGCTGCTGATTGGGTATTCAGGGTGGATCAGTTTCAAATGTTTAATTTGTTGTTTGGGCAATACATGTAGATGTAAAATATGTAAAGAAATTTTAAAATTCTATCAAGTCTGTTTCTGACAGGGTGAGTTAATAAAGATTGGAATTTTTCTTCTGTTAAATACATTTTCTCTTTTTTTATTCTAATATTTACATGAAAAAACAACTAAGATTATGTTTAAGTTTCAATACTTTAATGTTTCATTTTATTTTTTTCAATCATAACTCTGTCTTTCACATAAATTTCTTCATCAATTTTACATTCATGTAATTTGAACATTTTGTCTCTTTTAGTTCTCTTCTGAACTTTACGTTGTATTGAATTACTTCGCGATTTCTCAAATAAATGTCTATTTTGTTCTTTTTCCAGATGTTTCGTCACAGAGCTCCCTGCAGCAATAGGTGATCCAATAGCACTACACCGTTCTCTAACAGCTTTGCCGGGTCCATGGTTCACGGTATACACAGCCCTATGAGCTCTCCCAGAAAAGTTTCGAGTAAAGTTCAAACTAGGGGGGAGTGACCTCTTCAGCCGCCTGTTCACAGATTCCACCTTTTGGGTCGACAGATTCCAAAGAGTCATTTCCAACACAGAATCGCCAAGACGACTGTTCACCTTTTCCATAAGTAAATCTTCTCCGCCACAGATCTTAAAATCACTTGGTAAGTATGTGCTGTTTGTAAGCCAGTTCTTTGTTTTAGTCCCAATACACACTAGAGATTTGGTTTTACACACAGAATGTTTACCTTGATAGCACTTCACAATTGCCTCCCTTACACCGCGAGCCGCACGTTGTAAGGGAACTAGACTACCACAGTGTCTGTCATAAAGGTGAGATAACTCTGCCTGGCATCGAGAAGCTAGATCACAGCTGAATTTTCTCTTGATGGTTTGTCTCTCTTTCCTTGTTGATCCTGGCATTATTTCTTCAAGTTTAACACACTTAGAGATGTTTTTTCTAAGATTTCTTGTTATATGAATAGGGTCCAGATTGTGTGTTGGCTTTGTACTTGAATCACCGAGTTTATAAATCTTTTCAGCTGCCTTGAATGCACCGTGTCCGAGTCCGTGACAAGCTTGTCTACCTCCAGACCATCTTCTCTGAGCTTCTGCAGACTTTCAAAACAGTATGCTTGCTCATTACCAATCGATGAGGCTACAGGTAAGTTTCCTTTACAGTCTGTGGTATGTTCACTACTACAGGGTGGCCACTTATTGCACAGTTTGTTTTTGGTGACAAGGTCTAACACATACTGTTCCTTGGTATTGTGTTCTATGCTGCTGAACATTACTTGAGTTGCTGGCTGAAATGGTGTCTTTCCTCCACCTGAATATAATGGGTTGTTGTAAGTCGCGTCAACCATTAGGTTAACTTTGTTCGGCTGATTTCCTCTCAGGGTGTTGATTTTTTGTACACGCTTCCGTAGTTCACTCATGTCAGTCTTGTTAATTTCCTCAATTTTGTCACACACTTTGTTAGCACTTTTCTGCATTCCTCTCTCTGAGGGGGGAGGGATATTGGCACTCATCAGGGTAAGTCTCATTGCAGCGTTACCAATTCTACTCTGTGTAAGTCCGACTTGTACTGCAGAGTTCATTTTCACGGTGTCTCGCCCTTTCTTCCCTGGTTCCTTATGCCTTCATATAGAGAATACACACCTGACACATAGGTGCACTTAGTACATCTTAGTCCTATTCTCCATCCCAAGCCCCCCGACACTCCTCTGTTGTAAAGTTAAAATCTAAATTTCCCTTGCATGAAGGCTTGTGACTGTAATGTTGGTGTACGGCATCATTCCAATATCTCTCATTTTCCCAATGTTTACAATTCTATAGGTCTCCAGTTCCTCACTCTCACTGTAAAAGAGAAATAGAGAGGCAATTGATAGAATAGTAAACATTGAACATGATATTATATGAATGTCTTAATAAGTCTCAATTTTATGTAAATCTTATGTTTTTCTTATGTTTCATGTAGCTTATGACTTACCTCGAGGATGCATGTTTGGCGACCGGTAAAGGACGAAGCATTCTGTGAGAATCGGTGAGATTAACAGGTGAGGAAATTGGGGCATCCATAACCTGGTCATGTAAATCCTTTGGTAATCGTACTGTTGGGACTTGGTTAGAGTCAGAATTAGTCCAACGGTCAGTTGTCTCCCCCTTTTTGATGTATGGTTGTCTTCCTTTCTTAAACCGTCCAGCGTTTTTCTTTGAATTTACCATTATCTTGGTTCCAAATAATCTTTTCCTTTGAGTGTATGGGTCTGTTGAATGTTTCAGAGGCTGATCATTGCTCTTTATATACACAGCAATATCCAATCAGGAGGCTTGTATCAGTAATCCTATTCATTAGAGTCGGGCTGGACACTTGACAGGCAGACACCTACCCCCTATGGTTTAAGCACCCAATCAGTTACAATCTAAACTATCTGTCTTTCATCTCTGCTGCTCTAATGTAAACATTCTGTAATCCTATCATTTGGTGTCATACTGTTTGGAAAGAGGTGATTCTTTATTGTACTGTCTGTTTCTTGACTTTTCTCTCTCTATTTTTACACTTTATTCTGATTTTTTTGCACAAAGTCCAAAAAATAGGGGGTATAGGAGTTATGGGTGAGTTATCTCCCCCTGATCTTCAACTTTATTTCAGTTGTTCATATTTTTCTGTAGTAAACTAACACTACTATAGTTATAACCGACACCCAAAAGTCTAGGTTAAAAATTTATTGAGATATTTAATTTTACATTTCAAAATAGATTCAATTAATAAAATAAATTTTCTTGCAGGAATCTCCATCTCCGACACGGGTAGATAACTTGCAGTAGCAGACCAACACATGCAGCGAGCCAACTCCCACTTTGGAATCAGACCTTATGGGCATGTAGCTTTCCAAAAATGGTAAATTTGAAAATTATGTGAAATGCTATACATAGGGACCGCAGAATCAAACCAAAAATAGAATCCTGGAAATCCCCTTTTGGGCACAAGATTTCATAGAGGGGTGAATGTTTCGGAGGCTGCTGATTGGGTATTCAGGGTGGATCAGTTTCAAATGTTTAATTTGTTGTTTGGGCAATACATGTAGATGTAAAATATGTAAAGAAATTTTAAAATTCTATCAAGTCTGTTTCTGACAGGGTGAGTTAATAAAGATTGGAATTTTATGAAAATGTTTGGTACATTTTTCTCTTTTTTTTATTCTAATATTTACATGAAAAAACAACTAAGATTATGTTTAAGTTTCAATACTTTAATGTTTCATTTTATTTTTTTCAATCATAACTCTGTCTTTCACATAAATTTCTTCATCAATTTTACATTCATGTAATTTGAACATTTTGTCTCTTTTAGTTCTCTTCTGAACTTTACGTTGTATTGAATTACTTCGCGATTTCTCAAATAAATGTCTATTTTGTTCTTTTTCCAGATGTTTCGTCACAGAGCTCCCTGCAGCAATAGGTGATCCAATAGCACTACACCGTTCTCTAACAGCTTTGCCGGGTCCATGGTTCACGGTATACACAGCCCTATGAGCTCTCCCAGAAAAGTTTCGAGTAAAGTTCACACTAGGGGGGAGTGACCTCTTCAGCCGCCTGTTCACAGATTCCACCTTTTGGGTCGACAGATTCCAAAGAGTCATTTCCAACACAGAATCGCCAAGACGACTGTTCACCTTTTCCATAAGTAAATCTTCTCCGCCACAGATCTTAAAATCACTTGGTAAGTATGTGCTGTTTGTAAGCCAGTTCTTTGTTTTAGTCCCAATACACACTAGAGATTTGGTTTTACACACAGAATGTTTACCTTGATAGCACTTCACAATTGCCTCCCTTACACCGCGAGCCGCACGTTGTAAGGGAACTAGACTACCACAGTGTCTGTCATAAAGGTGAGATAACTCTGCCTGGCATCGAGAAGCTAGATCACAGCTGAATTTTCTCTTGATGGTTTGTCTCTCTTTCCTTGTTGATCCTGGCATTATTTCTTCAAGTTTAACACACTTAGAGATGTTTTTTCTAAGATTTCTTGTTATATGAATAGGGTCCAGATTGTGTGTTGGCTTTGTACTTGAATCACCGAGTTTATAAATCTTTTCAGCTGCCTTGAATGCACCAGTGTCCGAGTCCGTGACAAGCTTGTCTACCTCCAGACCATCTTCTCTGAGCTTCTGCAGACTTTCAAAACAGTATGCTTGCTCATTACCAATCGATGAGGCTACAGGTAAGTTTCCTTTACAGTCTGTGGTATGTTCACTACTACAGGGTGGCCACTTATTTGCACAGTTTGTTTTTGGTGACAAGGTCTAACACATACTGTTCCTTGGTATTGTGTTCTATGCTGCTGAACATTACTTGAGTTGCTGGCTGAAATGGTGTCTTTCCTCCACCTGAATATAATGGGTTGTTGTAAGTCGCGTCAACCATTAGGTTAACTTTGTTCGGCTGATTTCCTCTCAGGGTGTTGATTTTTTGTACACGCTTCCGTAGTTCACTCATGTCAGTCTTGTTAATTTCCTCAATTTTGTCACACACTTTGTTAGCACTTTTCTGCATTCCTCTCTCTGAGGGGGGAGGGATATTGGCACTCATCAGGGTAAGTCTCATTGCAGCGTTACCAATTCTACTCTGTGTAAGTCCGACTTGTACTGCAGAGTTCATTTTCACGGTGTCTCGCCCTTTCTTCCCTGGTTCCTTCATGCCTTCATATAGAGAATACACACCTGACACATAGGTGCACTTAGTACATCTTAGTCCTATTCTCCATCCCAAGCCCCCCACACTCCTCTGTTGTAAAGTTAAAATCTAAATTTCCCTTGCATGAAGGCTTGTGACTGTAATGTTGGTGTACGGCATCATTCCACATATCTCTCATTTTCCCAATGTTTACAATTCTATAGGTCTCCAGTTCCTCACTCTCACTGTAAAAGAGAAATAGAGAGGCAATTGATAGAATAGTAAACATTGAACATGATATTATATGAATGTCTTAATAAGTCTCAATTTTATGTAAATCTTATGTTTTTCTTATGTTTCATGTAGCTTATGACTTACCTCGAGGATGCATGTTTGGCGACCGGTAAAGGACGAAGCATTCTGTGAGAATCGGTGAGATTAACAGGTGAGGAAATTGGGGCATCCATAACCTGGTCATGTAAATCCTTTGGTAATCGTACTGTTGGGACTTGGTTAGAGTCAGAATTAGTCCAACGGTCAGTTGTCTCCCCCTTTTTGATGTATGGTTGTCTTCCTTTCTTAAACCGTCCAGCGTTTTTCTTTGAATTTACCATTATCTTGGTTCCAAAATAATCTTTTCCTTTGAGTGTATGGGTCTGTTGAATGTTTCAGAGGCTGATCATTGCTCTTTATATACACAGCAATATCCAATCAGGAGGCTTGTATCAGTAATCCTATTCATTAGAGTCGGGCTGGACACTTGACAGGCAGACACCTACCCCCTATGGTTTAAGCACCCAATCAGTTACAATCTAAACTATCTGTCTTTCATCTCTGCTGCTCTAATGTAAACATTCTGTAATCCTATCATTTGGTGTCATACTGTTTGGAAAGAGGTGATTCTTTATTGTACTGTCTGTTTCTTGACTTTTCTCTCTCTATTTTGACACTTTATTCTGATTTTTTTGCACAAAGTCCAAAAAATAGGGGTATAGGAGTTATGGGTGAGTTATCTCCCCCTGATCTTCAACTTTATTTCAGTTGTTCATATTTTTCTGTAGTAAACTAACACTACTATAGATATAACCAACACCCAAAAGTCTAGGTTAAGAATTTATTGAGATATTTAATTTTACATTTCAAAATAGATTCAATTCTCATACATTTTCTTGCAGGAATCTCCATCTCCGACACGGGTAGATAACTTGCAGTAGCAGACCAACGCATGCAGTGAGCCAACTCCCACTTTGGAATCAGACCTTATGGGCATGTAGCTTTCCAAAAATGGTAAATTTGAAAATTATGTGAAATGCTATATATAGGGACCGCAGAATCAAACCAAAAATAGAATCCTGGAAATCCCCTTTTGGGCACAAGATTTCATAGAGGGGTGAATGTTTCGGAGGCTGCTGATTGGGTATTCAGGGTGGATCAGTTTCAAATGTTTAATTTGTTGTTTGGGCAATACATGTAGATGTAAAATATGTAAAGAAATTTTAAAATTCTATCAAGTCTGTTTCTGACAGGGTGAGTTAATAAAGATTGGAATTTTTCTTCTGTTAAATACATTTTCTCTTTTTTTATTCTAATATTTACATGAAAAAACAACTAAGATTATGTTTAAGTTTCAATACTTTAATGTTTCATTTTATTTTTTTCAATCATAACTCTGTCTTTCACATAAATTTCTTCATCAATTTTACATTCATGTAATTTGAACATTTTGTCTCTTTTAGTTCTCTTCTGAACTTTACGTTGTATTGAATTACTTCGCGATTTCTCAAATAAATGTCTATTTTGTTCTTTTTCCAGATGTTTCGTCACAGAGCTCCCTGCAGCAATAGGTGATCCAATAGCACTACACCGTTCTCTAACAGCTTTGCCGGGTCCATGGTTCACGGTATACACAGCCCTATGAGCTCTCCCAGAAAAGTTTCGAGTAAAGTTCACACTAGGGGGGAGTGACCTCTTCAGCCGCCTGTTCACAGGACGTCATGAGTTAATTTAACATCAGTAAACATTGAAATAATTTTGATGATGGTGGGAAAAACAGCGGCCTCTGTACTGGATTATGAAAACATGCAACTTAAAACTAAGTGTTAAAGTAATCATTTATCTCCCGAAAAAAAAAAAAATGATAAATGAAAAAAATCTATTCTTAATATGACTTAAAAAAGATGTTTGATAATACAACATAAGTCTAGCCTAAATGATAGTAGATTGAGACCTGATTTTCCTTGATATCTTCAGCTGTGATTATTCACTACATGGACTCCTATAGCTTGTGTAATCATGCAGTACTTGAAATAATCCCTGATAAGAAATGTCCACGGCCTCCAATTACATGTTTCCAACGCTCGGCAGCCAACGTTTCTGGGAAATATCTAACAGGAACAGATTGTAAATATTGTAAAGATATCGATTTGCATTCAGTGTCAAACGGGAGACGTGTTTTTAGAGACCGTCGCCTTTTTTTATTACCACAAATGTTTTATTTCCAACTGATAATTGGTTTCCAATGGCTGTAGCATAAATGTATAGAAATTGACTGGCATTTTCCACAAGTATGTTATTGACCTATGCTTCTCAAAATGCCAGTACGCGTGAACTGAATGTCCCATGTTCAATTGACCTCAGGTCAAATTCAATGACAAACAAAATCATATCGCAAAGATTGGAATTCCGATGGTAGTGTAAAATGTACAGAAGCAAATTTCATCTTTAATCCATTTCGAGTTCTTGATATTGGTAGAACTTTCTTCTTTAGTCATGTGTGACTGGCATGATTAGAATCTGACTATATAACTCAGTCTACCCTTAAGATAGATTTGAACTCTTTCCATTTCCAAATATTGGCATAGTTCAATATGAATTTTCAGGGGGTAAATGAGTTATTAGTGGCATCGGAGTAATATTGATAGAGTTTTTCTGCTTGCTAGTCATGTGACCTACATATTCAATCTTGAAAAATCAGGCTCACTGACTATAATCGTTTATGTTGATGAGAAAGTTTCGGCTTTAGTCTAATGAATCTGGTTATTCATGGGTACAAATTGGATCTTACGTAATAGATTTTCTCTGCAAAAATAAATAGCCTAATCTCATATCTTTGCTTACAACAAGATTTTTCCTGCTGACAGATTTCATTACGAGCCCGATTGGAATTTTTTGGAATCGGTGTATGATTTTTCTATGGTTTCACCAGTGATAATCATGCATACGTATAGATGCTGCGTCATTTTAGCAGAAGAAATTTCACACATCAGTCCCCGGAGTTTATAATGATAGGTGATAACATGTCGTTAGATATTGCCAATAATTTGGTAAATCAGAACTAACAATTTTAGGTCATCTGACCGAAGGTCAGGATGACCTATTGTCATTGTGATTTGTCCGTCGTCGTGCGCCGTGCGCCGTGCGCCGTGCCTCATGCATAAGACTATTTATACAAAAGCGCCTACTCCTCCTTCATCCTTGGATGGATTTCATCCATATTTGGTTTCATAAAACATGATTGGGGAAGGACTATCATATTTTTATATAAAATGACTCATGGTCCGACCCCTAGGGTCTGAGGGGTGGGGGCCCCAAAAGGGCAAATTTTTCTTGATTTAAGCTTTAAAAATCCTACTCTTCTCTTCCTTCAATCCTTGGGTTGTTGATTTCATCCATATTTGGTTGTGAAACTTCATTAGGGAAGGAAATTCATATTTTTTATATGAATGAGCTTCGTCCGACCCCTATGGTCAGAGGGCGGGGGCCCCAAAAGGGCAAAAATTTTCTTAATTTTAACTTTTAAATCCTACTCCTCCTTCAATCCTTCGATGGATTTTCATCCATATTTGATGTGAAACATTATTGGGAAGGGCAATTATATTTCATATAAATGAGCCTGGTCGGACCTCTAGTGGCTGAGGGGTGGAGCCCCAAAAGGGCAAATTTTCTTAATTTAAGCTTTAAAATCCTACTCCTCCTTCATCCTTCGATGGATTTCATCCATATTTTGTATAAAACATCATTTGGGAAAGACAATCATTTTTTATATAAATGAGCCTGGTCTGACTCCTAGGGGCTGAGGGGTGGGGTCCCAAAAGGGCTAATTTTCTTAATTTTAGCTTTAAAATCCTACTCCTCCTTCCTCCTTGGATGAATTTCATCCATATTTGGTGTGAAACATCATTGGGGAAGGACAATCATATTTTATATAAATGAGCCTGGTTCTGACCCGTAGGGGCTGAGGGTTGAGGCCCCAAAAGGGCTAATTTTTCTTAATTTTAGCTGGCCCACGTAATGTTTTCAGGTTTCTGTCTCCGATCTCAATGAAAATTGGTCTATAGGGGTTTTAAATTAATTCCGAACAACATATGCAAACATTTTCGTAAAGATTTTGGTATTCCAAGATGGCCGCTGGCCCACTTCCTGTTTTAAGGTTTCAGTCTCCGATCTCAATAAAAATTGGTCTATAGGGGTTTTAATTGATTCAGAAGGGGGAACTTAAGATGAGGATAATCATATTTTATAAAGGACCGAGCTAAGACCCATGGGGATAGTACGGTGGAGGTTCAAAATGGGAGCTTTGCTGAAATTTGGCTTTAAAATCTGACTCCTCCTTATATTAATCCTTGAATGGGTTACAACCATATATGGATGAAGGGCTACCAAGTTTGTTCAACAAATGACATTTACCTATTTCAGAAACTTACGTATTTTAACTAAGGAGTTGTATTGTTTATATTAAACGTTACCCAATACTTTATACTGTGACTTTGTTGTTTTGTGCCATGAGTCAGATGACCGTTAAGGCCCATGGGCCTCTTGTTAGCTCATCTGGCCCAAAGGGCCGAAGCTTATGTCATTGCGCGGTGTCTGTCGTCCGTCGTCCGTCCGTCCGTCTGTCCGTCCGTCGTCCGTCCTTCAACATTTCCTTTAAATCGCTACTTGTCATAGAGTTTTGCATAGATTGCAACCAAATTTGGCAACAAACATTCTTGGGTGAAGGGGAACAGAACTTGCATAAATTTTGGCTCTGACACCCCCGGGGGCAGGAGGGGCGGGGCCCAATAAGGGAAATAGAGGTAAATCCAATAAATTGCTACATGTCCTAGAGTTCTGCATGGATTGTGACCAAATTTGGCCACAAATCCTTTGGGGAACAGGAACAGAACTATTATAAATTTTGGCTCTGACCCCCTGGAAGCAGGGGGACGGGGCCCAATAGGGAATTAGAGGTAAATCTTATAAGTCACTACCTGTCCTAGAGTTCTGCATGGATTGTAACCAAATTTGGCCACAAACATCCTTGGGGGAAGGGGAACAGAACTTGGCTCTGACCCCCTGTGGGTAGGAGGGTGGGGCCCAATAGGGAAATTAGAGGTGAATATTCAAATTCCTTCAGAAAAAGAAACAATGAACCTGCATTCAGAACATTACTTGGCATTACAAACCAGGTGAGCGAAAACAACCTCTGGGCCTCTTGTTAATTCTGGCGAGAAAGGTGTAGGTCGAACATCAATGATCAGGTAGCTCAGTTGGTTAGGGAATTCCTCTAGTGTTCGGAGGTCTTGGGTTTGAATCCCAGTCTGGCAACTACATTTTCTCCTCTCCTGTTGCGTTATGTTATATTTTAACACCCCCCCCCCCCCCCAAAAAAAAAAAAACTTTTTTTTTTTGGGCATATCAATTGGCTTAAATCTACATAAATATAAAGTGTGAATGTTATTTTCACAATCTCACAGGACATTGCTTTGATAGCGATAACTTTTTTTTCTGTGAAATTTTTGGAAATGGTTAAATCAAAATATACTTGAAAGCCAGTTGCAAAAATACAAAACACAAGTAAAATTCAATTTTCTTGATTTTAATCTACGGCATTGATTTGTTGCTTTAGGCTGTGGTGAGCAAAAAATTGTGACAGTATGTATGTGGCATTCTTTCACATGCCAATGTTAGGTAAACAATTTGAGTCTTCCATTCAGTGTTAGGAACAATTCAATGGTTCTACTCCTGGAACTTTGGATTTACTTTACCACATAATTCCGATTCTGCATCCTTAACCCATTCATCCCTGGAATTTTATAATGTGTTCTTCCAGCCTTAGAATTGGGAAAGTTCAAGTGTGTCTTTAGGGATGTAGAAGTTAAGTTAATTGACCAAAGCTGTTTTTGTCTTTACACCTTAAAAACAAGCAAGTTAGCTAAAGTCTTTTGATGAATACAAAGTTACCATGCAATGCTGGCTGAACTATAGCCTTGATCTCAGTTTTTTTAGGTCTGTCTAAATGTTGGTCTTCAGGTCACGCAAAACCTATAGAAAGCTTAGAATGTTTCATAATAGATACACTTTAACTCAGTTATGTGGTGCATTGCACTCTGTAAATGGCAGACTTCAACAACCAGAATCTTAAATTGCCACAAACATTTCCATATCCTATTCTTTCTATCGCTCGTTTTCTTCCTTATATAATTCCGTTACTCTCGTATCCTAACGTCCTAGAATCCGTTTATGGATCTACAAACCGCCGATCTGTAGATTTTCTCGGCTAGAACAAGTACATGTTTTTAAATGTCTTGGCAGTCGCCGTTAGTTTCTCTGAATATTCAGCGAGCACTACTTTTAGCAAGTGTAATTATTTTGTGGCACTGTTCAATACCAGTTTGCTCGGCTGAATTGATTATTTTAATGTTGCTGAGCAGATGTACTGTAGAATTTTTACAATGCTGGGGAGGTTTTCACACATTGTACAGCGTATTTAAAAAACGCTCAAATTTAATGAATCTGTCATTTGACAACCATTGACAAATAAAACACCGATCTGGTTTCCTGTTCAATAATTTTAATTATTATGGAAAACATCACAACAATTAAAACCTGTTAAAATACGGAACAGTGTATTGTTGTTTAAAGCAAATTGTAGAATTCATAAAATTGGACATATGATACTGTAGTCTCTGTCAGAAAGGCTTGGTTGAAGGCGTGATGTATCTAGAAACACATAAAAACAGATGTTACTAAGGTATTATATTTTATTGATTTATCTTAATCTGAAGACTTAGTGATGTGTTTTATTTTGACTTTATTGGACTTGATGGTAAAAACTTTTTCTGTGTTTTTTTTTTTTTTTTTTTTTAGTCAGAATTTGGAAATGCAATAATTTAGAAAAAAAGTCAATTGTTTACTAAATATAAGTAATTACAATGATGACTAATTGTCAAGTTTAATTGTCAAACGTTACGCTATCACAACTGTAAACATCAATAATCAAGTATCGTGTTTAAACTTCATTAAATTTTGAAAGGCTGGATGTTAATTGTGGGAAAAGTTCCGTCCCAAAAGTTCAAGTGTACTTTTGGTTTTAAAGGTCAAGGTCACTAGATTTTGAAATCAAGGTCACTAAGAGATATTTATTAACACTGGCAGTTGCATGATTTCATTCAAGGACAGATTTCTTAGTCATTTGTATGGATTGCTCACAGAATACAGGCTTCCTTAAAATTGTTAGTAAAAGTTTGAAGATCTTAAAGTAAAAATGTGTTTCTGCTCTTTTTAAAGGTCATGGTCACTAGATTTTGGGAACAAGGTCACTAGAAATATTTATAGAAACTCAGCATCATCATGATTTCATTGAGGGACTGATTTTTAAATCCTACTACTGAATCAGTAATACGTTACTATTACTTTCCACATTTTCTCATTCAATACCTCAAAATTACTTTTATTAGATCCAAGTGTCTTTAGGGTGTCATGATGTGTTTAAAACATTCACCCCTGAAAATTTATAATGGACTGTTCTAACCTTTGTATTAGAAGAGCTCAAATGTGTTTTTAGGGGAGAATGAGTTAATATACTTGATAAGAAGGCCATTTAACTGACTGCTCTATTCAGATTGTCCACCCACTCCAAGACTCGGGTGTTATTGTCTAATATCTCGTCTTCCTTAATCTTAACGCAGGTTCTGTATGTCTAAGATAAGATGGTGTAACAACTTGTTTGTTTGGATTTAAGACATCAGCTATAATAACAAACAGGTCTTATCTCCAGGAATCCTTAATTTATTCACCCCTGAAATTTCATAATAGACTGGTCCTGTCTTTGATATGGGAGAGTCTAAATGTGTCTTCAGGGGGGAATGAATTGACAGGATTAATCAGGAACAAAAGTCGCTAGTGGTTTAGATGAATATGAATAGATAATTCTCATTTCACAAGAATAAGATGATGATTTGGAGATTTCCTTGTTACAAAATACTCTATTAATAATATTTGCTGTAGCTCAGTTTTTTGACCATTACAATTTTAAAATACAATTATTTCAAAAGAAAACATTTTCTCTGTAGTTCTTTTTTGTTTGATTAATTAACAACCTTTTAACAGCCAGGATCATTTTATTTGTCTCTCCCATGTATGTGATATGTTGCTTGTTTGAAGTGTGTGGTACGTGTTTTGGGAGGCTGCGGTATATATTCGTGCTGTGCCTTCTTGAAATAGAGGAACTCTTTCCCTTTCTATAGTGCTATCAAACCATGAGTTTGATGTTGATCAAACTTGCTTAATTTTTTTTAGAGAAAAGATGATATCCTCTTGGTGAAATTTCAGAAATTAATTTAATATCAACATTTTTTTTTTTTTATAAATAGTTACCTAGAAATGTAATAAGAAATAGATAGAGTTTTCCTGAATCAGACCTATACTATGTGCTGTGCAATGCTTCTATTTTTTTTTTTTTTTTTTTATCTGAGACAAGGGTTATTCCGTCTTTGCATATTATAGAGTTAGCTCCCTTGTGGGTATAGGTATCCATTGTTAGGTCATTATTTTGTGAGTTCAATTTACATTGTTTTCTCCAAAAAGTCTGACCATACGCTCATAAACACATGACGTCACAATCAATACCTACCCACAAGGGTAGATAACTCTGTAATATGCAAATATTTAGAATATACATGGACCCAATTAAAATTCAATTAAAATGACAATGCCTTTGTAAAAATATTGGTTCTTCCTATGCAAACTGATTAAGGAGAGAAGTTTTAAATAGTTTTTGGTTTCAAAAAACAGATCTCTAGTTTTGAATATTATACTGAAACACTTCCCAGCATGATCCCCAGATTACAGAAAGTGTGTTAATTGTCGGTCTCATAAAAAATCCATTTTAAGAATTACCAGTTTGAGAATTTTGAAAATTGTGTTTAAAAATCTTTAATACAACTGGAGGGAAAGAAAAAAAATATCCATGAATTACCAGTTTGAGAATTTCGAAAATTGTGTTTTGAAATCTATAATACAACTGGAGGGGAAATTAAAAATTTGTGATTGCAGATGTTCACTATATATCCGAGTAACTTATAATCTGACCTTGCGCAGCAACATGAAAACAATTTCTCATTTAATCTGCTACTGCTACTGCTGCTGAGAGTATTTTATTTCTTAGTCATTCTGAAGTTGTGAAGATATCAAGATTAATGGTGTGATAGTTATACTTTATGTCGTATAAATGTCGGTGGCAGCTGTGTTTTTGTTTGTTTGTGCTTTAAACCCCTTCCCCACCGTTGGTGACTTGTAGCAAGCTGTGCCATGTTCTATCCGTGTTTATAGAAACAGTTATTGCTTTTCTTTATTCTTTCAGATTTTATCTATGAAGATCTATATCCATACAAACACAAAGTTGTCTTGTCATATTTGTTGATTTTTACTTCAAACAAACAAACATGTTACAGATTAGGACCAATATGACATCCATTCATGTCAATACATGAAACAAATTACATCATTTAATGAAAAATTAAAGCAAAAAAAGTGGAGATCTTTAAAAGTCTCAAAGGGAAATTTTTTTGGGGGGGGTTTATTAGTTAAACATCCTATAAATTAACAGTCAGGGTTTAATTATAAGGATTTGCCAGGTTTAATTGTGAAGGAAGTTGGAAGAAAAAAATACAGACCAGAGTAAGGTTTTGTTTTACCAAAGGAAGATTTCATAATCTTTCTCCGTATACAACATAGGACCTAATTCCCTATTAACCCCCCACCTCCAATCTTTGTTACAATTTTTCAAGCACCTTTGGCCATGCAGGTTTTTAAAAGAATGATTAGCTTTATCTTCTGATTGAAGTGAAATTTTTCATTTGCTGCGAAAAATATTTCAAAACTGAAGGGAAGGCTTAATTTGCAAATACAGGCATTCTGTTAAAATTGAAACTGTGAAAACCTTTGCTTTAGCAGAATGTACAATTAGAATTTGATGAAGACATGCTAAAAAACAGATGGTTCCTACCATTGAAAGTTCTTGACATCATTTCATTGTATTAGTTTATATATGATGATCATTGATTCTGTTATGATTGTCACACTATATGATTGTCACACTGATGTCTGTGTCAACAATTTTTTCAGGAGTAAGTTCATTGGATATTGTGATTTGTAGTTTTCTTTGTTCTTTGAGAACCAGGCCCCGATTTCTCGAAAGAAACTAAGTCTAAAACTGACTTAAGTCTTAAAGTTTTCATATAAGTTACATAAGGAGAAAAACTTAAGTTTTGACTTAAGTCTGCACTTTTCTTTCGAGAAACCGGAGCCAGGAGAAGAAGGCTAAATGTACAAATGACATTTTGTAATCTCTCATACTGTGAAATAATTTATTTATGTTTTGCTCAATTTTCATGGTTTCTAGAATATTACAATTTCTTTGGCACTTAATTAAATTTGTGGAGATCGAAGACCGTGAATCTAAATGCAGTAAAATAAAAAAAAAATAAAAAAAACAACAGTTGACATTGTCACATGGACTATTTGAATTTTGATTATATTTAATCATGTATATTGCTGCCATTTGCTTTATCGCATTTGGTTGAAATAAAAAACTTGTAACTCTTGTGATCACTCGAGTGGAACTAAGCTCTTCAGCTGTTACAATATTACAACTCAGAGTTGGTACTCGACCAATGTTTTTAAAGATGTACCCATGAAATAATTATCTTGTCAGCATTGATAATTTCATGACACTTGATCAAATTTTTGGATTCAAATATCAAATATTTAAAAATAAATTCCCACGAAAAATAATGATTTCACATTGTAGTCCTGATTAGATACTTATGGGTTGGAGACTCTGATTTTTCATTTGTATTTAGCGTAGGGTAAACTGTGCGTGGTGAAGATAATATTCTTTGTGAAAATAACAAACCTACGCATGACCTTCAGTTAGACAAAAATGCACTCTTCCAAATATTCAACGCTTCAATCTTTTCTCTTTACAACTTTCTAGCAGTCTGCATTATAATCAGTTTGGAAACAAGAGTATTGCAGCATTCAATCATTGTTGTTTTTTTCTTCTTTTCCAATTTCTGAGAATTTTGAGCACAGTTTCCCACGCCAACCAGATCGACCATTACTGTCGTAATGATTATAGAGTGGAATTCTGGGAAGTGTGTGGACGTATTTTACCATTACCACATAAATAAAAGAAGGATTCGCAGTAATTACTACGCTGTTGTCATAGTAAACAGTTTGGAAAAGGGCTTTATTGAAGGAGCAGGGCTCGTTATAAAGGTTAGAAAAGCCATTTCTACGGGAACACGTGATTGACAGAAACGGAAGCAACCAACGTCATTCTCACAATCAGCGTTCTTCTAAACCGCAGAGAGTAGGACACAAACTCCGATGTCGTACTGTTAAATGGGTCTAAACGGAGGCGGGGGACAGGAAGCTGGATAAAAACTTGTGTCATTTCTTTCAATGGCTTCTATTTGATAATGAACAAATGAATATGTGGGATTACATATATTGTCGGCAAATGGTTTCTCTTTTATTGGTTTTAATACACTTAATATTACTCAAGCATTACGGCAATGTTGAATTTAATTATATGTTAGGTAATTCTGCTAAACGAATTGAGAAACACAGAAAAAGGTAATATGAAATGTATTGTGACAAGGTTGTTATTTTGTTTTATTGACCTGAGAAAAAATATATTGACCTGATATGAAGCCATTAACAGCAGAATGAATGGAACAGGAAGTTTTCCAATCGGAAACTATTAGAGGTCTTTCCATTAGTGAAATAAATGTTATAAAAGAATTTTCTGGCATTTTTCTGTTAGTCCATTTACCACCCCAGTGATGTTTGTCCTTTACTGAACATGGAAGTGGATTAATAGCATAGTGTGACTTATTCAGAATTGTCAATTGAAAATATATTACTTAACGATAACATCAATATTGCCTTCTGAATTATCAATTGATGATGTCATTTACTTTGATGAAATATTCATTGAAAACAAGCATGAAAGATGATATAATTTTCAATTGCATGTTTTAAAGATGCTCCACCGCTGACAAGTGGTATTTTTTCATTATCTAAAACAGGAGCAGACGATTTAGTAATTTTCTTCAGTTATAAAGGTAACTTACTTTACACCATTACCACCATTGAAAAGTTTGAGCTTCTAATTTTAAAAATATGAAAAATAATTCATCCCAAAAAAAATCCATGACAGTATATCCTATACGGAATGAAGTACTAATTGCGCATGCACCAAAGGCGAAATAAATTATTTTGTATTATTTTTTGTGTTAATTAGGCATATATATACACGATTAAACACCTGTTATTGTTTGAATGATGAATATCATTTATGCTCTGTCGGCGGTGAAGCAACTTTAAATAATCATAGATACAATTGAAATAATTGATTCTATTGCCTAATATTATGTGGAGGTTAATATTTTTTCAAATTTCCAGTTCTCCACCTCTGGGTTGTGAGTTCAAATTCCATGACTGGGATAGTCACAATGCCGCTACAGAGATACTAACTGTTGGTCGGTGGTTTTTCTCTGGATACTCTGGCTTTCCTCCACCAACAAACCTGGCACTTCCTTAAATGACCCTGACTGTTAATAGGACATTAAGGTACTCAAACCAAATCAATTTCAATACAAAATTATTCTATTAAAAATAACTTCATGAAAACTGTGCGAGAAAAAAAAAGAGAAGTGATTATTGTATTCGACCCAATAAGTGTCCAGGGGTGCTTAAAAAAATTAAAGCAAATAAGGAGTGCTTAGTAGAAACAAATTTAGACTAGCTTTTCGTAAAATTATTCATAAAAGTAAACCATAAATCAATTTGCAAAAGAAATCAGTAAGTAAACTGACGCAATTTTCATATTTTCAGTCTAAATTTAATTTGAAGTAAGTGAAATTGAAGCCTGAAAAAGGGAGAGGGGTGCATATATGGATTTGGGCGTTCATTGGGCCGAAAACTGTATTTCTCTCATACCTACACGTGTAATACTAGCTGGTCGAGGGCAATACACTCCTGTCGCCTGAAGCTGTATTGCATGGCTAACCATGCAATAAAGCCTTGTGATGTCATAACGTTGACAAAATAACTACTTTCTCAGTACAATTTAAAAAAGAAAATTAAGAAACTATGCTGTATTTACTTTAAAAGATACAAACAAAGGAATTTGCGTTGAAAATATCACTCAATTATCATGCATGGAGAAATGATTTGCAGTCACAAATTTTTTCAAAATCATTTCAAAATGGCAGAAAGTCTTAATAAAAAATTGCAATTAAATGTTGAAGTATGAGAGAAAAATACTCTTTCATATGTGGATATGAAGGATAGTGATATTCTACCCGAGGGTCACAAAAGTTCATATGTGGATATGAAGGATAGGGATATTCTACCCTCGGGATCACAAAAAGTTGTAAAACATTTTGTGACCCTTGGGTAGAATATCACTATCCTTCATATTCACTTATGAAAGAGTCTTATAATATTTATTCATTTATACTTTGCTGCATCTGTCACCTGTGCAATGAGCACAGATACCTTATTCATCATAATTAGTGCCCCTACCCTATAAGCACCCTCTCCTCCTCTGGAAAAGGAGTTGGAGATATATTTAGAAACGTCCCCATCCTGTGGATTTAACTATGTTTTATACAACATCAGCATTGTATCCCATATTTTATGAACTTTCGAGTCTTTCACATGTGAATAACAAAGTAATAAACCGTCTCAAAAGAAAAAAGACATATACATGTTTCCTGTGACAGATTAATGTGCCATGAGTACATACAAAAAATTAAAATATGGCTGACGTTTTTAGGACACCTGAGACGAAGTCTCAAGTGACCTATTCTAATCGCCTTTTGTCCGTCGTCGTGCGTCATGCGTCGTCCGTCGTGCGTCGTCCGTCGTCCGTCGTGCGTCGTCCGTCGTATGTCCGTAAACAATTTACATTTTCGACTTCTTCTCCAAAACTGCTGAAGCAATTTCAATGAAATTTTGCACAAACCTTCTAAGGCATAAGGCCAATCAAAATTGTGAATTATATGGTCCCCACCCCCATGGGGCTGTGGGAGGGGCCAAAAGGGGTAAAATTGAGTAAAATTTCAAAAATCTTCTTCTCTACTCACAGATGTGGTAGAATCAAATACTCTTCATAGATAGAAAGGTCTTAAGGTCCTTTACAAAAATTGTGAATTATATGACCCTGGGGACTCTAGTTTCCCCCTGGGGAGGGGGTTAAGTTTACTATAGTTTATATTGGGAAAACATATTTTTGCACATTATTTGGTCATTTGTTATAGTAAATGAGTCAAATGTTGTCAGAATTATCAGTATGAGAAGGCCATTTAATCCTATTAACAAATTTTCAATGACTGACCCCCAGGGGCCTTAGGGGCGGGGTCAAAATGGGTCAAATAGGCTAAAACTTCAAAAATCTTCTTCTGAAATTCTGGAAATGGTAGAATCAAATACTTTTCATAAATAGAAAGGTCTTAAGGTCCTTTACAAAAATTGTGAATTATATGACCCTTGGGTCTCACGTTTCCTCCCTGGGGAGGGGGGTCAAGTTTACTATAGTTTATATAGGGAAAACACATTTATGAGCATGTTTTGCTCAATTTTCATTGGAAACGAGTCAAACTTGGTTAGAATTATTAGTCTGAGATAGCATTTTGATATCATATCCACATTGGTCCTGGCCGACCCCTGGGGGCAGAGGGGCGGGGCTAAAAAAAGGGTCACATAGGCTAAAAACTTCAAAAATCTTCTTCTGTAAATTCTGGAAATGGTAGAATCAAATACTTTTCATAAATAGAAAGGTTTTAAGGTCCTTTACAAAAATTGTGAATTATATGACCCTGGGGTCTCACGTTTTCCCCCCTGGGGAGGGAGGTCAAGTTTTACTATAGTTTTATATAGGGAAAACACATTTATGATGAGCATGTTTTGCTCAATTTTCATTGGAAACGAGTCAAACTTGGTTAGAATTATTAGTCTGAGTTAGCATTTTGATATCATAAATCCACATTGGTCCTGGCCCGACCCCCTGGGGGCAGAGGGGCGAGGGCTAAAAAAAGGGTCACATAGGCTAAAACTTCAAAATCTTCTTCTGAAATTTCTGGAAATGGTAGAATCAAATAATTTTCATAAATAGAAGGTTTTTAAGGTCCTTTACAAAAAATTGTGAATTATATGACCCTGGGGTCTCACGTTTCCCCCCTGGGGAGAGGGGTCAAGTTTTACTATAGTTTATATAGGGAAAAACACATTTATGAGCATATTTTGCTCAATTTTCATTGGAAACGAGTCAAACTTGGTTAGAATTATTAGCCTGAGATAGTATTTTAATATCATATCCATATTGGTCCGCCGACCCCCTGGGGGCAGAGGGGCGGGGCCAAAAAAGGTCAAGTCGGCTAAAACTTCAAAAATATTCTTTTAAAATTCTGGAAATGGTATAATCAAATACACTTTATAGATGAAAAGGTCTTAAAGTTTGTTTATAAAAATTGTAAATTATATGACCCTTGGGTCTCCTGTTTCCCCTTGGGGAGGGGGTCAAGCTTACTATAGTTTATATAGGAAAAACACATTAATGAACATTTTTTGCTCAATTTTCATAGGAAATGAGTCAAACTTGGTTAGAATTATTAGCCTGAGATAGCATTTTGATATCATATCCACATTGGTCCTGGCCGACCCCCTGGGGGCAGAGGGGTGGGGCTAAAAAAGGGTCAAATAGGCTAAAACTTCAAAAATCTTCTAAAATTCTGGATATAGTAGAATCAAATAATTATAGATGGAAAGGTCTTAAGGTGTTTTTATTAAAGTTGTGAATTATATGACCTTGGGGTCTCACGTTACCCCCTGGGGAGGGGGTCAAGTTTACTTTAGTTTATATAGGAAAAACATATTTGTGAACATTATTTGCCCAATTTTCGTAGGAAATTAGTCAAACTTGATTAGAATTATTAGCCTAAGATATAGCATTTTAACATCCATATCCGTCCTCGATGACCCCCTGGGGGACCAGAGGGGCCAGGACCAAACAGGGTCAAAATGATTAAAATTTCAAAAAAATACCTCTAAGTTCACAGGTTTGATGGAAGCAAATATTCTTCATAGTCTAAAAAGTCAAATTTATAAATCACTGACCAACTTCAAGGCCCAGCATATGGTGTTTATATGTCTTTAATTTGTTTCATTATTTGTTTCATTATATATTCAAACTCAGGTGACCGTTAAGGCCCATGGGCCCTCTTGTTTAGAATTTTTCATCAGCAACTTAAATTTTGGTTTCCTTATAAGCGTCCCACATTGTTAAAAAAATTTAAGTGCCTTGGACGCGGCAAATATGGTACAATATGTACTCCGCCATTTCCACTTATAATATACCGAATATCCAACCATCAACCTTGTGGTAATTTTACTAAATAGGAAGCGTGTTCTGTCTTATATCCCCTAGAAACGGATGAAATTATATCATTATTGTGTCGTATCTAATGTTTTCAATCGAGACATTTTGACATATAAAAGAGGAAATTGTTTTATCCTTATTCTCCTTAAGACACTGATAGTGGTTGATTGTGTCTGTTCCTGTGTTTTGTTGAAAGCGTTTAGCAATTACTATTTTTTATAAAAAGGGATGTTATTAATCCACAGTGTTTATAGCACCACTATCGCAACGAACGTCAGTCAGACAATTAAAAGCTGACATATACTTTCACATTTTAGCATTACAACCCTAACAAGAATTCCCTTGCTTGTGTAACATAGCATTTTCAGTTCAAAAGAATGTAAACCTAAGGAAACAGACTGACCTATTGATGTTTCCGGCTTTTGTGAGTTGTTTAACAGAATTCAAGCCAATATATGTCATTTTTGAGTTGAAAGGGACAGCAATGTTGGACTCTTCTACGAACATAACAATGTCTGACACGTACACAGGTTTTGTATTAAGAAATAGTCAATCTTAAAGGCATTGTATACGGACTGGCAGACGCAGAACCGTGTGCTCTACTTTTACATATCTCTGGCTAGGGACACATTATTTTCTGAGAGACTTCATTAAAACCTAACATATCTGGAACCACTTGATATATGAAACAAGGGCATTGGGGATTGTGTTATATTCATTAAATTGAATAGCCTTTTTCCTTTCCAGTTCGATGATGTCATTAATTACAAGTCTCATCAAAGGTTCGGAATGGGTGTTAAGGGAGTTCGGAGACTAGAGATCTCGTTTTGCCCCGTAGGCAAAGACACACAGGAGTGATTTTCTTCTATTATAGTTTCTATGGATACCGTTGGTCATATCAATCTGTGCGGGAGCGTTTCAAGGTTTGGTATATTGATAACATAGCTGTGTTCCATCACCTAGAGCTATGTACAGACTCATGGTAATGTCCTAGGTACTGAATCCCATCACGGAAACAAAAGACTATGAAGCAATTAGGGAAAACAATAGGGTATGGTGAAGTAAGAGTGGGGCCGCAGTGGCCGCAGTGGCCGCAGTGGCCGTAGTGGTCAAGATGTCCTGATATATTACCACATGACCTCCACCTCTGAGTTGCAAGGTACTGACCGCTAGTAGATGCATGTATACCCCTACAACAAAGTTAAACAGGGTGTATACTGGAATCAGATCGTTTCGTCTGTCTGATATTTGTAGACAAGTGGCCAACATGTCCTAATGTACTACAACAAAGCCCTCCACCTCTGAGTTGTAAAGGTACTGACCTCTGGTCAGCCGTTTTTATACCCATACCACAAAGTTAAAGGGGATTGTTTCGTCTGTCTGTTGTCTATAGACAAAATTTTGTTTGGTGAACTCATCCCTAAACTACTTGACAGACTTTGATAAAATTTGGTACACAGAACCTGTTGAGTAAACTATATAGGGTTTTGCAATGTCCCCTATTAATGGGAGTTTTTACCCTAAATTTGTGCAGCGGGGGATATTAGCCGTCCACTTTGGCAACAGTTGTAGTTCTCCAGATACTGGCTTTCCTCCACCAATAACCCTGATAGATGTCCTTTATTAAATTGACCCTGACTGTTAATTAATAGGAGTCTCATAAAGGTAGCTTTTGACCATATATTATAGACTAATAAATAAAACTGTTATGGTTTCCCTCATTAAGGGAAACTTTTGGCATATAGACTCTGCACTTCTAGAATATGCCTCCCTTCAAAGGACTGTGTTGGTATACAAGAAGCTTTGGCCTTGGTTCCCCTCCCCAAGGGAAATTGTTGTCACTGTATGAGCATCAAGCATATAGACTACAGCTATTGTCTGTGGTCTCTTCAGAATGGGAAGTTATATAGAAGTCACTTTATTCATTGTCTTTCGTTCCCCTGTACTTTCTGTCTTTTGTAAGCTGCCATGGGGTCACAAAGGTTAGAGTATATATATATATATGCATCAATTTGATGAATAGGATTAAAACATGCATTGATTTAATTAAATGGATTGAAGCCTGTATGAATTTAATTAGGATTGAAGCATGCATATTTATAATGAGGTTCAAAGCATACATAAAGCTGATAATTGTGATTGAAGCATACATCAAGCAGTTGATTAGGATTAAACTATACATCAAGCAATTAATTAGGATCATAGCATGCATCAAGCAGATAATTAGGATTGTAGCATGCATCAAGCGGATAATTAGGATCGAAAACATGCATCAAACAGATAATTAGGATTGAAGCATGCATTAAGCAAATAATTAGGATCAAAGCATGCATCAAGCAGATAATTAGTATTGAAGAATGCATAAGGCATATCATTAGGATCGAAGCATGCATTAAGCAGATAGATAATTAGGAGAAAGCTACATATATGACGGAGAACTCTGGAGTCAGGAAGCTGGGTAAGATACCCGCTGGATTTAACACTGGTGCTAGCACACCCGCTGGGTTTAACACTGGTGCTAGCATACCCGCTGGGTTTAACACTGGTGCTAGCACACCCGCTGGGTTTAAACACTGGTGCTAGCACACCAGCTGGGTTTAACGCTGGTGCTAGCATTACCGCTGGTTTAACGCTGGTTTGCTGGTAGGAAACCCGCTGGGTTTAACACTGTGCTAGCACACCCGCTGGGTTTAACACTGGTGCTAGCAAACATAAGTCTACAGAACATTTAGAATAGGAAAATAATACTGTTTATATAATCAATGCACACAGAGTGGATTGAAGAGAAACAAGCCAAGGCATATTTGGCATTCAGATCAATAGGCACCGGGCAAACTGTGTTCCCCTTGTCTGTCTTATACAGCGATGTGCCTCTTCACCTGATAGGAAATCAATGGTTGTTAGGATAGGAGGCATTAATTTATACTTAGAGGCGACTACAGACTGCCCCCTCGATACCCCCACCTCCCAGACTTCAGTATACAATAGTTTATACTTAGAGGCGACTACAGACTGCCCCCTCGATACCCCCACCTCCCAGACTTCAGTATACAATAGTTTATACTTAGTAGCGACTACAGACTGCCCCCTCGATACCCCCACCTCCCAGACTTCAGTATACAATAGTTTATACTTAGAGGCGACTACAGACGGCCCCCTCGATACCCCCACCTCCCAGACTTCAGTATACAATAGTTTATACTTAGAGGCGACTACAGACAGCCCCCTCGATACCCCCACCTCCCAGACTTCAGTATACAATAGTTTATACTTAGAGGCGACTACAGACTGCCCCCTCGATACCCCCACCTCCCAGACTTCAGTATACAATAGTTTATACTTAGAGGCGACTACAGACTCCCCCTCGATACCCCCACCTCCCAGACTTCAGTATACAATAGTTTATACTTAGAGGCGATACAGACGGCCCCCTCGATACCCCACCTCCCAGACTTCAGTATACAATAGTTTATACTTAGAGGCGACTACAGACGGCCCCCTCGATACCCCCACCTCCCGACTTCAGTATACAATAGTTTATACTTAGTGGCACTACAGACGCCCCCTGATACCCCCCTCCCAGTCAGTATACAATAGTTTATACTTAGTGGCGACTACAGAGCCCCCTCGATACCCCACCTCCCAGACTTCAGTATACAATAGTTTATACTTAGAGGCGACTACACAGACCCCCCTCGATACCCCCACCTCCCAGACTTCAGTATACAATAGTTTATACTTAGAGTGACTACAGACTGCCCCTCGATACCCCCACCTCCCAGACTTCAGTATACAATAGTTTATACTTAGAGGCGACTACAGACTGCCCCCTCGATACCCCCACCTCCCAGACTTCAGTATACAATAGTTTATACTTAGAGGCGACTACAGACTGCCCCCTCGATACCCCCACCTCCCAGACTTCAGTATACAATAGTTTATACTTAGAGGCGACTACAGACTGCCCCCTCGATACCCCCACCTCCCAGACTTCAGTATACAATAGTTTATACTTAGAGGCGACTACAGACTGCCCCCTCGATACCCCCACCTCCCAGACTTCAGTATACAATAGTTTATACTTAGAGGCGACTACAGACTGCCCCCTCGATACCCCCACCTCCCAGACTTCAGTATACAATAGTTTATACTTAGAGGCGACTACAGACTGCCCCTCGATACCCCCACCTCCCAGACTTCAGTATACAATAGTTTATACTTAGAGGCGACTACAGACTGCCCCCTCGATACCCCCACCTCCCAGACTTCAGTATACAATAGTTTATACTTAGAGGCGACTACAGACTGCCCCCTCGATACCCCCACCTCCCAGACTTCAGTATACAATAGTTTATACTTAGAGGCGACTACAGACTGCCCCCTCGATACCCCCACCTCCCAGACTTCAGTATACAATAGTTTATACTTAGAGGCGACTACAGACTGCCCCCTCGATACCCCCACCTCCCAGACTTCAGTATACAATAGTTTATACTTAGAGGCGACTACAGACTGCCCCCTCGATACCCCCACCTCCCAGACTTCAGTATACAATAGTTTATACTTAGAGGCGACTACAGACTGCCCCCTCGATACCCCAGTATACAATAGTTTATACTTAGTGGCCACTACAGACAGCCCCCTCGATACCCCAACCTCCCAGGCTTCAGTATATAATAGTTTATACTTAGTGGCGACTACAGACAGCCCCCTGGATACCCCCACCTCCCAGACTTCAGTATACAATAGTTTATACTAAGATGTGACTACAGACGGCCCCCTCGATACCCCCACCTCCCAGACTTCAGTATACAATAGTTTATACTTAGAGGTGACTACAGACTGCCCCCTCGATACCCCCACCTACCAGATTTCAGTATACAATAGTTAATACTTAGAGGCTACTACAGACTGCCCCCTCGATACCCCCACCTCCCAGATTTCAGTATACAATAGTTTATACTTAGAGGTGACTACAGACTGCCCCCTCGATACCCCCACCTCCCAGACTTCAGTATACAATAGTTTATACTTGGAGGTGACTATAGACGGCCCCCTCAATACCCCCACCTCCTGACTTCAGTATACAATAGTTAATACTTTGGGGCAGATTTCAGACCTTTTGGACAGATTTTCTGACCAGTTGTAAGAATTTTAGGAAGAGAGAGGTTGTGTATTCCACTTTTATCCTTAAGATTAGATTTTGTTAGTTTTTTATCAGGCTTCAGACTAAATTTTGTAGTTTGAATAGACTTTATTATTCCGTCCCTTCTAAATCGTCTTTGTATAATAATTCTGGTTGGAAATAGACAAAGAATACCAAAGTCTATAACAATGGTATTTTCTGCTCCCCTGTGCTTAAAGCTCTGTATAAAAGGAAGAAAGACGACTGGTTCGCCTGGTGTCACTATGATAAGGCCAGTGGCATACTTCAGTGATATAGCACTATAAAATGGGCAATAGTTCCATTATACAAGAAGACACAACACGAATATATATACCGCAGTCTCCTGAAACATGCACCTCTCACTGCATATATGTTACACCGCATACATGGGAAACCATCCTTACAATTACTCTGTCTGTTAATAGGACATAATCAATTAAACCAACAAATAACAGGTAATCAAACAAACACACAAACAAAAAATGTTTACCAAGGTTTTCTTCAAAAGGAAAAGAATATTTCTATTACTACAAGTTGTTATAATCAATGTTTAACATTCGATGAACATTCGATAAACATTCAATAATCATTCGATAAACCTTTGATAAACTTTTGATAAACATTTGATAAACATTCAATAAACTTTCGATAAACATTTGATAAACGTTCGATAAAAATTCTATAAACATTCCATAAGCATTTGATAAACATTTGATAAACATTCCATAAACATTCAATAAACATTCGATAAACATTCCATAAGCATTCGATAAACATTCCATAAGCATTTGACAAACATTCGATAAACATTTAATAAACATTCAATAAATGTTCGATAAAATTCAATAAACATTTGATAAACATTCCATAAGCATTGAAGAAACATTCGATAAAAACCATACATTGTCGCACAGTGCCATCTTCATATAGCTCTGTCACGTTTATTCTTCCAAACATTTAATCATTCTTTTTTTCTATTTTTACCAGAGAGTAAATTACTCTGTGTCTAGACGTGGTAAAATTTAATATCATATTTATTACTGCTAAAGATGAAAAATACCTCAAACAGTATTAAAATTCTCATAACTTTCTGTCGAAATGGCCTCTAGTGTGGCATCAGTATATTATGGAAAAAATCAGGTGATTTCCTGATGTCAAATGAAAAGTTATTTGACATGATTCTGTTCCAATCAGAATAACTTTTGTGCACTTTAAAGATCTCATAAGGGTGACCAACGTACGTCATCAATTAGCAGTTTTGGAATGGAAAGTCATTAAGTTTGTCGTTTTAATTATGTTTAGCAACCATTGGCGTTAAAAAAAGACAGATTTCACGGAACTCAGACAAACATATTCGAAGCTCCGGATTGTTTGACATTGTTCACACAAAACCGTATTTGTTAGATTACAATGACTATATTGATAACACAGGTGAACACAGCTATATGGCAGATACATGTATGAGATATGGAGGAGGTTATCTAACAAATGAGACATGGTGTGAAATAAATACCATAATACGTAGCTTAGAAATGTTTGTCTGGGTTCTGTGAGCATTGTCTTTCCTACACTAATAGCTGCTATAGATGATTAATGTGACACACTTACTGGCAGTCGGCAATAAAAAATGGCGGACTTTTTACCAAATATAGCCAGTTGGGGACTAATACAATCTTTCACACCCTTTGAGATGAGACATGAGAATCTCAACTCGAGGGATAATGCTTCAGTTGTCAAACATAAGGCTTTGCCGAGTATTTCACAGCTTAAAAATCATATTCTGAATGTTGAGATCTCCTGGCTCATCCAAAGAGGGTGAATGATTCTTTTTCTCTTACCCTGTGTGAGCACGTGCAAAGATATCGTGTATCTTGTCTTTACCTTAGGGTGAGATAGAAAAATCTAACACAGGTAAAATAACGGATATCCTTGTCTGGGGAAAGAGAAATTGATAGGTATCCCTGAATCTTTCTAAGACAAATTTGGGGAGGCCGGGTGCTAAATTAGAGAATACAGTAATAGAATTGGTCAGGTTTATTGTGTTTATAAACTAAAATGTTCCTTTTTTTTCAGTCAAGTGTTGTCAAGCAGTAAAGTTTTGGGGAAGCTCTGACGAAGTTTATATTTAGTTTATGTAAAACATAACCTTTGTATAAGGTCAAGCTCGAGTTTGCATAGTCGGAATTACCTTTGTAACCTTCTGATTTCCATGACCTACAGTCCGAAATGACCTAAATTAATCCTCTCACCAAAAATTACTTTAATCATTAATTAATTATAATATCTCTTTATTAAATGACTGTCTGTCTTATGTGACAAGCGACCATATTTTTGGGACCCAACGACCCTCAACGACCCTCAACGACCCTTAACGACTTCTTTATTCAACGACCTATGTATGTCTGTTTTCTCAGTTGAGATAATGAAAAAAAAAGTTATTTCTCTTTGAGTCTGTAAAAAATAACAAGATCTTCACATGTAGTTATTATAATGGAGCTGACAGGTAATGGCCCGGGGACTGGGAGAATCTCTTACGCCGTGAAAAATACCAAAGAATCAATAAACACTGTATACAATATGTAATTGAGTTGAAAGTTTTGTTCAGTCTTTCGGGAGTATAGCTAGCTTACACGGATAGGGTACGTGGTAAAATGCCTATCTGACATTCAAACGGAGATAGCAGTGTGTGAAGAAGGGCGAACAGGTTTTACGAGATAGTGTACTGGGTTTAACAGTAGATTAGCTAGATGTTATTGTACAAAGCCTGGTATCCTAATTAGAATGGATATTGCTGACTGGTTGATGTCAGTGGTTTTGTTTTCCCAGAAAAGGTTAATGTTTAAACTGAGGAGGGGGAAGGAACCTAATGTGAAGAAGTAATAGATCTCCATTGCATTACGCTTCAGCACTAAAGAACAATTCCCGCGTAGGGCCAAGGAATTCTCCGATATTAACGCAACATTTTTTTTTAACAGCCATGTATGCATATAAAGCTTCATTTGTACAGATGCACTCTTGCACTATCCATTATTTATAAACAAATCTTTGACTTTGAACATATAAACAAGTAAATGAATCCTTCTAGGACAAGCAACGATCGAAATATCAAACAACAACTTGTATTTTCACAATCTGATATGTCATACACAGCAGAGAAAATATTTGGTATGGAGATGAGACCAGATATGTATTTTCATGATCTTTTAAGTTATCTACAGCTCAGAAAATATTTGATATGGAGATCAGAAACATGTATTTTCACAATTTTTTATGTCCTACATAGCCGAGACAATATCAGGGAACTAAAATGTACGCTTTTGCCAGGAAAACTTTTAAAAATGCAGCAATTAATATTCATATGATTTCACCTCCTTCAGAAAAGTGAGGGGCTTATAGGGGAGGGGTGCTAATTACAGTGAATACAGTATATCAAAAAAGTGGTTAAAAATATTCTGACTTGTTACCACAATTTAGTCCTATAATCTCTGGGTTGCGAGTTTGAACCCCAGCGGGGATCTAGGATCATGAAACAATCTCAGACTTAGATTTAGACTTAGCCAATCAAATATGACTTAACTTTTTGTGACATCATTTTTGATTGGCTAAGGCTAATTAAACTTAAGACTATTTTGGACTTCAGACTGATTAATGATCCTGAGGTGGGGCAGTTGCCAGATATTGATGGTAGGTCAGTGATTTTTCCTTGGGTACTTTGGCTTTCCTTAACATCCTAGATTTCAGGTATGTCCTTAAATGACCCTGTCAGTTAATAGGATGTAAATATCACAAACAAATAAACAAAGTTTGATCAGATTTACACTTAAAGTGCATATACCTCAGAAGTTTAAATCTCTCTGTCACATGTAATCCAGACATTGATACATTTTCTCTGACATTTGTTTTATTTTCAATAGTTTTTGTTCCTGCTGTCAATATAGTGAGAAGGTTATGTAGAGATTCTAGTGTCAGAATTACCCAATTGGGAGCCAAATGAAATTTCGCTGTTTTACAACAGGAAGTAGAACTCTTTTATTGTCATGCATCTCGACACATTCCAGGAGAGGCTAATTTTATCTGCTGCTTCTGTTTATTTTTTTTAATAAATTAGAATGAAAATATTTGTTTTTCCTGGTTTGTCTTGACAGATAATGTTAAAGCTGAAATGGTGAACATTAAGCTTTACAGGATTAAGGAGAGAGCTCGAGAAGCAGTATTCCCTCTTTGGTTATTACAAAGTTACCTCCCTTGCAGATGCCATTATTTTGTGAGCAAAATTCAAATTGTTTTCTTTGAAAATTAGGACATCATGCTTGTAATCACATGATGTCACAATCAATACCTATCTGCAAGGGCAGAAAAATCTGTAATATTTAAATACAGAATCATTCAAGGACAGATAACTCTGTAATATCTAAATACAGAATCATATAAGGGCAGATAACTCTGTAATATTTAAATACAGAATCATTCAAGGACAGATAACTCTGTAATATCTAAATACAGAATCATATAAGGGCAGATAACTCTGTAATATCTAAATACCAAAAAGTCTATGCACTGGAAATTTACAATACACATATTTTCGCGAGAGTGCACAAATACGAATTCCATTTTTTTTGCAAATAATTGTATGAAACATATGAATGCACAGATTATCAGTATTTAGAATTTAATTGTAAATCTATGAATTAACGATCCTGAAAATAACGAAGACGTGAAATAATTTGTATATATGTGCGCCAAAAATTCTTCAACAATTAGTTTCATATTATATCCAATGTAAAGCATGTGTGGGTGAATTCTTGTTGCTAAAAAGTCTTTTGTGTACCGTAATACCCATATTTCCCTTTTGCATAAATTTTTTCCTCACATAAGTGGTAAGTAGGATGTTTTACATGTTTACTTGTTTATTACGCAAAATTGCAGTTGCTCAAATGCAGACAGGAACTGCACTCCTACATTTCGGGCTATAGGTGTGTCGAAGGGTTAAACCCAATAGGCTTGACATCAAATCCAGGAAAGATTCCGTTATTGTTTAGACTCCCTTTCCTTTGATTTTTCACATGTCGGGCATGACGTATGTAATACACAGGCTGATGTGAAGTTTTCTGACAGTTTTTCCTGTTCGGATTATAACGGCTTGTCGAAGCTGTTAATACTTCTCGCTATGTGGGTCACCCATTGACCTATTTACAAGGTCAACAAACAGTTGTTTGACGCGCGTGTCATCTTTTAAAGTTATCAATTCAAATGTTAAATGAACTTCAATAAAGTACATGAAGCTTAACCAAAATAATTTTTGATTTTTTAAAATGTAACTCAAAAAGTTTCTTAACTTGTGGAGTCCCAAAATTTATTAGTTTACTGAAAACCAACTGTCTTGTGTATCATCTGAATTTCACGATTTCCATATCAAAACATGTTCGCGAAGATAAATATTTACAGAGATAAACTCAGCAAATTTACACTTGGATTGTGAAATTTCGTTTAAAATAAATCCTATGTGATAGAAAGTTCGTTTACCATACTAATACTGTATGTTTCATCACTTCCTGAACAATTTTGATAAATAATTCCCATAGTGTCCGACGTTGTCCTAATTTCTGCAAAGTAGTTGACCTTCACTACACAACACAATAAAACATTGAAATGCAGCTTCCGTGTTAACATAGATTTAATTACACACAGAATGTCGCATTTGTTTGGTGTACCGAAACAAAGGTCCTTAATTCTTATAGTAGATCATTTATTATTATGCCATTTCATTGGCAAAAACATTCTCAAATGTGCATGTTAATTACAAGAAAAGTGTTGGCCATAGGATGCCACCCTGAAGAACTCAATGTTTGAGCAATGAAGTTCACAAAGGAATATTGACTCAATGTTTCTAAAAATGGAATGGAGTCGATGTACTATTTATCCAATGTCACGTGACCATGTCTTAGCCAATTAGAATAGCAAAAAACCAGAGCATATCTCATATGACATAATTATTTTTATTGATAAACATTTTTTGTTTGTTTCAGAAACATTCTGGGCCCAACAGTGATTATACAGACCTTGTTTACTTGTGATTTGATGAGATTTTAACTCTCTAAGATATTCAAGGTAAGTCTAACTCATTTAATTTATTTATTGAAAAGTTTCGAAAGGACGAACTAAATGCTAAATAACTCTTTCCATGCATTATTACCAATTTCATCCTGTAAGTAGTAATTAGTCTCCCCTCTGGATGTTTTCAAAGGTGGAGGACTAGTGGTAAAATATCAAACGTTTTACCACTCAGCCACCATGACTCTGAGGTGAAGGGCTAGTGGTAGAATGTCAGACACCTTTACCACTTGGCCACCATGACTCTGAGGTGAAGGGCTAGTGGTAGAATGTCAGACACTTTTACCACTCAGCCACCATGACCCTGAGGTGAAGGGCTAGTGGTTGAATGTCAGACACCTTAACCACTCAGCAAGCATGTCCCAAAGGTGAAGGGCTAGTGGTAGAATATTGCACACTTTAACCACTAGGCCGCCACAAACCCAAAGGTGGAGGGCTAGTGGTAGAATGTCAGACACTTTTACCACTCAGCCACCATGACCCAGAGGTGGAGGACTAATGTTGAAATGTCAGACACTTTTACCACTCAACCATCATGACCCGTCGGTGGAGGGCTAGTGGTAGAATGTCAGACACCTTAACCACTCATCCACCACAGCCCAGAGGTGGAGGGCTAGTGGTAGAATGTCAGACACCTTTACCACTCAGCCACCATGACCCTGAGGTGGAAGGCTAGTGGTAGAATGTCAGACACTTTTACCACTCAGCCACCATGACCCTGAGGTGGAGGACTAGTGGTAAAATATCGGACATTTCACCACTCAGCCACTATGACCAAAGGTGGAGGACTAGTGATGAAATATCAGACATTTTACCACTCAGCTTCTGTGACTCTAAATGTGGAGGGCTAGTGGTAGAATGCCAGATACCTTTACCACTCAGCCACCATGACCCAGAGGTGGAGGCTAATGGTAAAATATCGGACACCCTAACCACTTGGCCTTTACAACCTTATGTTGGAGGATTAGCTGTAGAAAATAAATTTTGATATAAGTCAGTTGTAAATTAAAGTAAAACGATACAAATATCCCGTCAAAATTATGCAGGCACCATTGCGGTTTGATTTACGTTAGATAATATCATAGTTGACTTTGACAGCGTGATAATAGCATTGCCTCCTGCTGCTTAAATATGGGTCACCTGGTAACCGAGTTTTCCGGGATGTGCTAATTTTTTCATGGAAGGTCAAAAATTTTAAATATTCATTAGTACCATATTATACATCAATGTGTTGTTTTTTTTTTTTTTTTTTTTTTTGTTAACAGTTTTTTTATATTTCACAGCTTAGTTGAAAGAACATGTCTGCGTCATGTCAGACATTTAATATTTCGAAGGACATCTCTAGAATTATGTATAGAAAAATGTTCATTGACATTTAAATGTACAAATCCTTTAAAACCATTTTAGGTTGTTATTACATCTATTAATTATCTTTGTTTAAATTACATGTATGCTTTAGAGTTACATTCCAAAGATAAATGTTTAAATCATGCTTTAGAGTTATATTCCAAAGATAAATGTTTAAAATCATGCTTAAGAGTTACATTCCAAAGATAAATGTTTAAATCATGCTTTAAAGTTACATTCCAAAGATAAATGTTTAAATCATGCTTTAGAGTTACATTCCAAAGATAAATGTTTAAATCATGCTTTAGAGTTACATTCCAAAGATAAATGTTTAAATCATGCTTTAGAGTTACATTCCAAAGATAAATGTTTAAATCATGCTTTAGAGTTACATTCCAAAGATAAATGTTTAAATCATGCTTTAGATTACATTCCAAAGATAAATGTTTAAATCATGCTTTAAGAGTTACATTCCAAAGATAAATGTTTAAATCATGCTTTAGAGTTACATTCCAAAGATAAATTAAATGTTTAAATCATGCTTTAAAGTTACATTCCAAAGATAAATGTTTAAAATCATGCTTTAAAGTTACATTCCAAAGATAAATGTTTAAATCATGCTTTAGAGTTACATTCCAAAGATAAATGTTTAAATCATGCTTTAGAGTTACATTCCAAAGATAAATGTTTAAATCATGCTTTAGAGTTACATTCCAAAGATAAATGTTTAAATCATGCTTTAGAGTTACATTCCAAAGATAAATGTTTAAATCATGCTTTAAGTTACATTCCAAAGATAAATGTTTAAATCATGCTTTAGAGTTACATTCCAAAGATAAATGTTTAAATCATGCTTTAGAGTTACATTCCAAAGATAAATGTTTAAATTCATGCTTTAAGAGTTACATTCCAAAGATAAATGTTAAAATCATGCTTTAGAGTTACATTCCAAAGATAAATGTTTAAAATCATGCTTTAGAGTTATATTCCAAAGATAAATGTTTAAATCATGCTTTAGAGTTACATTCCAAAGATAAATGTTTAAATCATGCTTAAAGTTACATTCCAAAGATAAATGTTAAAATCATGCTTTAAGTTTACATTCCAAAGATAAATGTTTAAATCATGCTTTAGAGTTACATTCCAAAGATAAATGTTAAAATCATGCTTTAAAGTTACATTCCAAAGATAAATGTTTAAATCATGCTTTAAAGTTACATTCCAAAGATAAATGTTTAAATCATGCTTTAGAGTTACATTCCAAAGATAAATGTTTAAAATCATGCTTTAAAGTTACATTCCAAAGATAAATGTTTAAATCATGCTTTAAAGTTACATTCCAAAGATAAATGTTTAAAAATCATGCTTTAAAGTTACATTCCAAAGATAAATGTTTAAATCATGCTTTAGAGTTACATTCCAAAGATAAATGTTTAAAATCATGCTTTAAAGTTACATTCCAAAGATAAATGTTTTTAAATCATGCTTTAGAGTTACATTCCAAAAATAAATGTTTAAATCATGCTTTAAGTTATATTCCAAAGATAAATGTTTAAAAATCATGCTTTAAAGTTACATTCCAAAGATAAATGTTTAAATCATGCTTTAAAGTTACATTCCAAAGATAAATGTTAAAATCATGCTTTAAAGTTACATTCCAAAATAAATGTTTAAATCATGCTTTAGAGTTACATTCCAAAGATAAATGTTTAAATCATGCTTAAGAGTTACATTCCAAAGATAAATGTTTAAATGCATCCTTTAAGTTATATACCCCCCAAAGATAAATGTGAAAATGCATGCTTTAGAGTTACATTCCCAAAGATAAATGTTTAAATCATGCTTTAGAGTTACATTCCAGAAGATATGTTTAAATCATGCTTTAGAGTTACATTCCAAAGATAAATGTTAAAAATCAATGCTTTAAGAGTTACATTCCAAAGATAAATGTTAAAATGTGCTTTAAGAGATTAGTTCATTCAAAGATAAATGTCTTAAATCATGCTTTAAAGTTACATTCCAAAGATAAATGTTTAAATCATGCTTTAAAGTTACATTCCAAAGATAAAAATGTTTAAATCATGCTTTAAGTTACATTCCCAAAGATAAATGTTTTAAATCATGCTTTAAAGTTACATTCCAAAGATAAATGTTTAAATCATGCTTTAAAGTTACATTCCAAAGATAAAGGTTTAAAATCATGCTTTAAAGTTACATTCCAAAGATAAATGTTTCAAATCATGCTTAGAGTTTACATTCCAAACTTAGCCATTCATGACCCAAAGATAGTGGTTAAAAATGCTTTACATTTTACCATTCCCACCATGACCCTTAAAGTTAAACTGTGTTAAATATTCAGACAATTTTACCATCATGCTTTAAGTTACCATGACCCAAAATAAATGGTTAAATCATGCTTTAGAGTTACATTCCACCATTGAAGATAAACTAGTGGTTAAATCATGACATTTTACCACTCAGCCATTCAAAAGATGGAGGATTAATAGTGGTAAAATCATGCTTTTAAAGTTGTTCCAAAGAGCCAATTTCCAAAATGCTTTAAAGTTTATGATTTAATGTTAAAATATGCTTTAGGTTACATTCCACATTTTAACCATCAGCCACCATGACCCTGAAGATGGAAAAAATCATGCTTTACCAGTTCAGCCACATTCCAAAGTAAATGTTTAAATCATGCTTTAAAATTCGGACATTTTACATATTCAGCCAGTCCATTTCCAAATGGAGGAATAAATGTTTAAAATCATGCTTTACCACTCAGTTACCATGACCCAAAAGTAGAGGACTAGTGTAAAAATAAAGACATTTTACCAACCTGTGATCAAATGTCAGGGCTAGTGGTAGAATGTATTTTCACCTTTAACACTCCAAAGAAAGTTTAAAATGCTTTAGTGTAGTGCATTAAATGTTTAAACATGCTTAACCACTCATTCCAAAGATAAATGTGGAGGATCATGTTGAAATTCATGACACTTTTACCACTTTCAGAGTTACATTCCAAAGTAGGGCTAATGTTTAAAATGTTTAAAATCATTGCCTAAATAAAATAGATTAAGGTTATTTTTAGCCATTAGTGGTAGAATGTCAGACACTTTTACCACTCAGCCACCATGACCCTGAGGTGGAGGACTAGTGGTAAAATATCGGACATTTCACCACTCAGCCACTATGACCCAAAGGTGGAGGACTAGTGATGAAATATCAGACATTTTACCACTCAGCTTCTGTGACTCTAAATGTGGAGGGCTAGTGGTAGAATGCCAGATACCTTTACCACTCAGCCATCATGACCCAGAGGTGGAGGCTAATGGTAAATATATCGGACACCCTAACCACTTGGCCTTTACAACCTTATGTTGGAGGATTAGCTGTAGAAAATAAATTTTGATATAAGTCAGTTGTAAATAAAAGTAAAACGATACAAATATCCCGTCAAAATTATGCAGGCACCATTGCTGTTTGATTTACGTTAGATAATATCATAGTGGACTTTGACAGTGTGATAATAGCATTGCCTCCTGCTGCTTAAATATGGGTCACCTGGTAACCGAGTTTTCCGGGATGTGCTAATTTTTTCATGGAAGGTCAAAAATTTTAAATATTCATTAGTACCATATTATACATCAATGTGTTGCTTTTTATTCTTTTTTTGTTGTTTGTTAACAGTTTTTTTTATATTTCACAGCTTAGTTGAAAGAACATGTCTGCGTCATGTCAGACATTTAATATTTCGAAGGACATCTCTAGAATTATGTATAGAAAAATGTTCATTGACATTTAAATGTACAAATCCTTTAAAACCATTTTAGGTTGTTATTACATCTATTAAATTATCTTTGTTTAAATTACATGTTAAATTATGCTTTAGAGTTACATTCCAAAGATAAATGTTTAAATCATGCTTTAGATATATATTCCAAAGATAAATGTTTAAATCATGCTTAAGAGTTACATTCCAAAGATAAATGTTTAAATCATGCTTAAAGTTACATTCCAAAGATAAATGTTTAAATCATGCTTTAAAGTTACATTCCAAAAAATGTTAAAAGTACATTCCAAAGATAAATGTTTAAATCATGCTTTAAAGTTATATTCCAAAGATAAATGTTTAAATCATGCTTTAGAGTTATATTCCAAAGATAAATGTTAAAATCATGCTTTAGAGTTACATTCCAAAGATAAATGTTAAAATCATGCTTTAAGTTACATTCCAAAGATAAATGTTTAAATCATGCTTTAAAGTTATATTCCAAAGATAAATGTTAAAATCATGCTTTAGAGTTATATTCCAAAGATAAATGTTAAAATCATGCTTTAGAGTTACATTCTGTAAAGATAAATGTTTAAATCATGCTTTAGAGTTACATTCCAAAGATAAATGTTTAAATCATGCTTTAGTTACATTCCAAAGATAATGTTTAAATCATGCTTTAAAGTTATATTCCAAAGATAAATTTGATGTAGATCATTTTTTTGAGGAATATTTTTGCATCTTAAGGTGTTCAACATTTATATGAACAACATTAGATTTAGCTTATGCATTGAATTTTTTGTACAGATTTGATCTTGATTGAGCTTAAAATTTTCATGAGTTGAACATGATCTGCTTTAAGCTTGACATGAATGTTTTTTTTTCTCTATTTCCTAATTTTGCTTGATTTCTGTTGTGATGAAATTTAGATTTTACTGACTTAATTTTCTCATGCTTTAAATTGAAAAATTGAACTTAAGATGATCCTTTGAAAATCTTTATGAAAAATTCTATCTTTGTCTCATCATGCTAGAAGCAATTGATTCTGATTTTCATGAACAGTAAAACCTGTCTATAAAGACCACCCAACCAAGGGACAGGTGGAAAATGGTCTTTATAGCCAGGTGGTCTTTATACACAGGTTAAAGTGTTAAGATTGGTAATTTGAGACCATAGAAAAGTGGTCTTATTAAGCAGGTAGTCTTTACACAGAGGTTGACATTGTGTTGAAATTGTTTCATATGGGACCCTTGAAAAGTGGTCTTATTAAGCAGGTGGTCTTTACACAGAGGTTGAATTGAGTTTGAATTGTTTATATTGGACAATTGAAAAGTGGTTTTATTTAAGCAGGTGGTCTTTACACAGAGGTTGAATTGAGTTTGAATTGTTTATATTAGACAATAGAAAAGTGGTCTTATTAAGCAGGTGGTTGCTATGACAGGTTTGACTGTCATTTCATTAAGGTTTTCAGTAGGTAATTGTTCGTTAATTAGCTCTGATAACGAGACTAATCAGTAAGCAGTGGCTGTTTAGGACCTATATATTATTTGTGGTGACAGACAACTTCTGTTCCCATAACACTACAGAATCAGACAAATTAAATTGATGGTGTGTATATTAGTATAGCAAATTTTTTTTAATGTGTAGATAGATTATCATTAGGTCTAGACAGAGCTAGGACTTAAATCTTTTTTGGATGGTCTTAATGTGTATCAAAATTCAGTTAATAATTCATAACAATATTGTAGATAGAATTATTCCCGATCAGAAACGGCAGAATGTCAGAATTTTCAAGTTAAAGCACATTGTTTTAGAGAGCATTTCAGGTTTGTTTTGTGATAACCATTGAAGCATTAACTATCTTCTTATGGAATCTTTGGTTTATATAGATGCCAGAGCTTTGCAGACAATCTTCATATTATGTACACTAGTTGACATTACGATGTCAACATTAGTGACGTCATGTTGGTCATGTTTTGGGTATAAACCCTTTTCACATTGGCATGGTTAGTTTATATAGTAATATTTACATTTTCAACACAACCCTACTATGTAACCTTACCAAGTGCAGTTGGTATTTGTCATTTTATGAACTGCCATACGCTTAATGTGACGTCATTATCATTGTGTCGTCACATTTGTCACACCAGAGATCACGGAAGATGGCTTTTCAAATAGCTGTTCTATCTTTGACAATAATATTAGCACTTTTCATGGAATCTGCCTCTGTCCAGTTGGCTTTCATATTTGCTATAAATGCCAAGTGAAAGACTTTCAATGCTTATATTTTCATTTGATAACAATTATATAATGAAATCCTAAGAGATTTCGTATCTATTTAACAATTTAAGGATTGTTAGATTGCATTTATTGGAGATATAAATGCAATCTGGGTGGCAGATAAATAGAATAGCGCCTATTATATATATAACTATAATGAATAATGTATTCATTATCATCAAAGAGCAAACAGCTATTTCAACAGCCATGTTCTGAGAATTATTTGCGGATTTATAAAGTTTGTAATAAAAATTTCTTTATACCTCAATGAAATGAAAAAATGATGACATCAATAACTATATATGATTGATTTGCTTTAAATTTTCTTTTGAATATTACAGCTTCATGTTAAATTCCATAACTGCAATACATGAAAAATGTTCATGTGTCAGGTTCTAGCTTATGTGTTTGTTATATGAAATTCAAGTTTTTGTCATATTTACTGAAGTAACCAGGTGAGTGATACAGGCCCTCAGGGCCTCTTGTTTTGATTTGATTTGAGAACTTCAATCTCATTTGTTAATGCCGATATCAATACGGGTCCCTGACAATAGCGAAAGATACTAATCCATCAATTACAGAATTAACAAAGAAACCTTTAAAAGTTTTGATTAAATATGCAGTTGACTAAGCCATGGCCAATTAGAATCATTTTCAATGCGTTTAATTGGTTTTGTATTTTGACTTGAAATTCATCATTATAATTTTTTTATCAGGAATGATTGCATTTCCTAATTAGATTATGACTATTTCCGATTTTTCCATTGTTGCAAGCTTCCATAGAATCTAGAACAATATCTGAGTGCAAACTATCTTCTCTCGATCGAAGACCACAAGCAGAAATATTGCTGATGTTCAAACACTGATTGAAATTGGAAAATAGAATTAGGTTTGGTTTTATCAACGTCCTATTTACAGCAAGGGTCATTTGAGGTTTTGCCAGGATTAGATGGTGCAAGAAAGCTGGAGTACCTAGAGAAAAGCCATCGACCTGCGGTCAGTACCTGGCAGCTGCCCTAAATGGGATTCAAACTTGCAACCCAGAGGTGGGGACATCTCAACCACTCGACCACTCACTCAGCTTTTTGTAAAATGGAAACAAATTACAAAGTCTAGCTACCATAGTAAATATATTTTATGATTTCCCAGTGAGATCTGATTTTGAGTCTGCATTATATTGGGTATACATTATATTAATTATTTCAAATAATGTAATTATTTCAAATAATGACTTTTTCTACTACACTTCACAGGGATATCCCATGGCTGCTAGGGAAAAGATAACTCTAACTTACACAAGGGGGTGTAAGACAGCTCAAATTCGCTAGACAAATATGTGACATCATCAATACATGCAGCGTAACTGTGGTGTGCATTGTCGATGACATCTTCAATTTTGATGCATAATAATGGCACGATGAAAAAGCTGGAAAGCAACAGAAATTTCATATTTTGTCTTCTTAGTATGAGAGAAAGGCTGAGGTTTGATAGGCAAAATCTTTCATGAGGGTTGACTTGACAGAGTAATCCTGCGGTTGCTAGGGAAAAGATAACTCTGTTTTTTACCGGGATATGGAATAATAGAATCTTACATGGGTCTGTCAAGTAACAGGGATATCTCGATCAACTCTCATGAAAGATTTTGGCTGTCAACCCGATGTTTACCGAGGATTGACGGCCAAAATCTTTCAAGAGGGTCGAGATAATCCTGTCCACTTGACAGAACCATGTAAGATTCTATTAATCTTCAACCATGCTCTCTTTTGGTTTTTTCAAAAAATATTTTCTTACTTTTAACTGAGAGACCCAGAACATCATCAATTGCAGGCCTATTGCATAATTTTGTCTTGCCTTCAAGTGTATGAATTTCTTTTTTGAAGTGATTTTCCAATTCAAGTTAAACACTCTTAGTCACGCAATTAATTAATGACGCTTGCAGAAAAATAATTTCCCAGTTTAAATCCTAGTCTGCAAAAAGCTTGTAATAGCTAGGGAGCTTCAGGCTTGAAGACGTTATAACAGCATCTTCTGCTTCATTAGCATGCTAGAATTCCATCAAAGCAGAAGATAAATCGACAGAATGATTAACAGTTTGCGTAACTCGGAGAATTAATCGACCAAACTTCCATGATTTGTCTTCTTTAAGCTACAAAATCCTCATAAAATTTATCATTTAGCATCATTATATAAAAATGCAGATCATTGCTAAGGAATGGAAAATTTTTTTCTAATCTTTCAAAGGTTGAAAAAATAAATTTCTCTAGCTTATAATGATCACATTATTTCAACAAGATAAAGCCGAAAATTTAAATAAAAGAGGTCATTGTTAAGTATTTACATTGTCGCTGCACAGTATTCAAATGTATTCAAAAGCTCTCTTAAGTTAATGGTACATGTAGATCTGTTGTATACAAGTACTGTATTGGCCGTAATTACTGCCCAGGGTGCTTAAAAAATTGAAACAAATGGGAACGTTTATTAGGGGACCAAGATGTGAATTGTGACGAAAAAAGTCAGCCATATCTTAACTCTGTCCGTACTCATGGTACATTAATCTGTCACAATAAACATACATATGCTTTTTAGCCCACCATCATCAGATGGTGGGCTATTCAAATCGCCCTTTCGTCCGTGGTCCGTACCTCCGTCCGTCCTTCGAGTCCGTCCGTCCCGTCCTTCCGTCCGTCCGTCCGTCCGTCCGTTAAACAATTCTTGTTGTACCGCTATTTCTCTAAAAGTACTGAAGGGATCTTTCTCAAATTTCATATGTAGGTTCCCCTAGGACCCTAGTTGTGCATATTGTATTTTGGGACTGATCGGTCCAACAAGATGGCCGCCAGGCAGCCATCTTGGATTTTGATAGTTAAAGTTTGTTACCGCTATTTCTCAGAAAGTACTGAAGGGATCTTTCTCAAATTTCATATGTAGGTTCCCCTAGGACCTAGTTGTGCATATTGCATTTTGGGACTGATCGGTCAACAAGATGGCCGACCAGCCGCCATCTTGGATTTTGATAGTTAAAGTTTGTTACGGCTAATTCTCAGAAAGTACTGAAGGGATCTTTCTCAAATTTCATATGTAGGTTCCCCTAGGACCCTTGTAGTGCATATTGCAATTTGGGACTGATCGGTCAACAAGATGGCCTCCAGGTAGCCATCTTGGATTTTGATAGTTAAAGTTTGTTACCGCTATTTCTCAGAAAGCACTGAAGGGATCTTTCTCAAATTTCATATGTAGGTTCCCCTAGGACCCTAGTTTGTGCATATTGTATTATTTTGGGACTGATCGGTCAACAAGATGGCCGCCAGGCAGCCATCTTGGATTTTGATAGTTAAAGTTTGTTACGGCTAATTCTCATAAAGTATTGAAGGGATCTTTCTCAAATTTCATATGTAGGTTTTCCCTAGGACCCCCAGTTGTGCATATTGCATTTTGGAACTGATCGGTCAACAAGATGGCCGACCCGTGGCCATCTTGGATTTTGATAGTTTAAAGTTTGTTACCCGCTATTTCTCAGAAAAGTATTGAAGGGAATTGTTCTCAAATTTCATATGTATGGTTCCCCTAGGACCCTAGTAGTGCATATTGCATTTTGGGACTGATCAGTCAACAAGATGGCCGCCAGGTAGCCATCTTGGATTTTGATAGTTAAAGTTTGTTTACCGCTATTTCTCAGAAAGCACTGAAGGGATCTTTTCTCAAATTTCATATGTAGGTTTCCCTAGGACCCCAGTTGTGCATATTGCATTTTGGGACTGATCAGTCAACAAGATGGCCGCCAGGTAGCCATCTTGGATTTTGATATTTAAAGTTTGTTACCGCTATTTCTCAGAAAGCACTGAAGGGATCTTTCTCAAAATTTCATATGTAGGTTCCCCTAGGACCCCAGTTGTGCATATTGTCATTTTTTTTTCTTTTGAGTTTGAAAAGCAGAGAAAAGATCCCTCTTTCATTTGTCAGACATAGACGCGTTCTTGTTTTCTTTTGAGACGCGTTATTACATCGTGATTCTCATATTGATTGAGAGACTTTAAAGTTTAAACACATTTGATAACATGAATTTCATGTGATATGAGATGCAATGTTGATGCTTTTAGCATCACCAGTTGTGAAATATTGTTGAATATATAGCATGTGAGTGTTTATATAACCTCAACTCCTTCTCCAGAAGATGGGAGGGGCGCTTGATTTAGGGAAAATGATGTTAATTATATATGATGATGTATGTACTGAAGATGTCATGCACTCACAGAATCGTCCTTAAGTCCCTTCTACATTGATCTTTTCAAGGTCAAAGACATTTACTGGTAGATTAAATGTGCAACAATTCTTGTCAAGTCAGTCACTTTTAAAGATGTGATCAGCAAACACGTAGGTTACCTGAATTTCAAATTGATGAATTGTAGTGCAATACACATGTTAAGTCGTTTTGACCTTGACCTACTAAATCAAAGGTCATTGATTTCTTTTTGTCCATGACCTTTAAACAGTTAAATGAAAAAAAATCCTTGTTAACAAAACTAAACCGGTATTCTTGCTTCCATTTTGAGATATATATATCTATAAAAAATTACGAGATGGGGTGCGAGAAGATTGAAATCCTTTTGGTTTATATGAGAAATGATAAGAAACTTTTGCAGTAGATAGAATAAGAAGAAACATCTTCACTAAGTTGGGAATTGCAAAGATTTTTTCCGAAGACAAAAAATTACAAAAATTTTTTTTGATGAGAAATGAGAATACATTTCTTTTTAAGATGAGAAATGATAATAAATTTGTTCACAAAATGAGAAATGAGAAAAAACATTTCTTCACAAATGAGAAATGAGAATAAATCTCATCCCAAGGTGAAATTGGAAAGATATATCTTTAATATAGATAAAGTAGACAAGAAATTAGATGAAATCTTTGAACAAGATAAAGAATGAGAATACAATGTATATTTCTTTTTAAGACGAGAAATATATTACATTTCTTCACAATAAGATAAGAAATGAAAAAAACAACTTTACAAAATGAGAAATGAGAATTATAAATCTCATTTCAAGATGAAGATTAGGACGAAATATCTTCAAAATAGATGAAGAAATCTCTTATTAGACTCTTATAATCTGATATCTTAGCTTGCTGACCTATATAGCAACATGGATACCAAAATGTCGTTCAGGAGTTCTAAAAAGTTCTTGCATGGATTTGTCTCAGGAATGAGAAATTGAGTACAATTCTTCTCTAGAGGTTTAAGGCAATCAGATTGTTTAAATACCAGAGTTACATAAAAGAGTTCCGATACTGATTTTAGGGGGTATGAATTTACCGTTACATGACAGCAGTGTGATCGTAATTGTGTTACCGTCGTCGTATGGGGAATCACATCAAACAGTCTGCTTAATGTCAGAAAAAGATCACAAATGTCTGAACACAAATCACATCAAGCATGGAAATGTTTTTCTCTGTATTAAAGTATCGAGAGAATAACGTTGAAGTAGCGTAGTGTGTTAAGGTGGGGTATTATAGGTGAAAGTCATTTTGCGTTTGCCCTAAAATATTATCTCCAATTTCAATTTCATATATGCGTAACTCACTGGTGACTTCATCGGTGACTTTCATGTAAAATGATTCAACCTGGAAAATAATATGTATAAAATTATTCTTATCTGCAATTAATGTTGGTAAAATAAATTTCTTCAAAATTTAAGCTACAATGTAATAAGCATGATACGGAATAAATACAATTTGGATAATGCTTACATATTCCAGGTAAAATACATCTTAAGTTCTTTAAAAAGTTTTGCGAAACAAAATCATATTAAAGATGACGCTGTCATGTTTTAATTTTGTAAATGAAACAATATCATAAGAAAGATGATGGTGTCATGTTTTATTTTTGTGAATGAAATGTTGGAATGGATTCACTTTCATTAAATCATCTGTTCTTGGTTTGTGCGTTGCCTAAACAGATTATTTGTAATCGGGTTTTCAAAAATATCTGTTTTTCTGGATTGATACTGCAAATACATACATCTTACGAGTATAAATTAAGTTAGATGACAAATATATCATAATGACGGATCTTCACCACAAGAGGTGGTCGTTGTCTTGGGGAGACGGGTGATGTATCAGCTCGCCATCGAGTTAACATTGATCCAAGGGGACGTCACCCACGGACTGGTGTGTTTTATGGAGTCTAATACAGGTACGTCCTCAGGGGTGGTCAAACTGGACAGTGGTCAAACTGGACAGTGGTCATTCATAGCACCGAGGTCATGAATATGATCCTCTGTGGAGGTCAATTACTGGACAGTGGTCAAACTGAGGTCTAGGGCCATGAATAAGATCCCCATTCACTGGACGGTGGTTAAACTGGACAGTAGTCAAACTGGACAGTGGTCATCCATAGCTCCGAGGTCATGAATATGATCCTCTGTGGAGGTCAATAACTGGACAGTGGTCAAACTGAGGTCTAGGGCCATGAATAAAATCCCCATTCATCACTGGACGGTGGTTAAACTGGACAGTAGTCAAACTGGACAATGGTCATCCAGAGCTCCAAGGTCATGAATATGGTCTTTACTGGTAGTCAAACTTGAAAGTGCTCAACCAGAGTTCCAAGGTCATGAATGAGGAACCTTAATAATGATCAAACTGGACAGTGGTCAAACTGAAGTCTGAGGGTCATGAATAAAATCCCCATTCATCACTGGACGGTGGTTAAACTGGACAGTAGTCAAACTGGACAATGGTCATCCAGAGCTCCAAGGTCATGAATATGGTCTTTACTGGTAGTCAAACTGGAAAGTGCTCAACCAGAGTTCCAAGGTCATGAATGAGGAACCTTAATAATGATCAAACTGGACAGTGGTCAAACTGAAGTCTGAGGTCATGAATGTGATCCTCAATGGTGGTCAAACTGGACAATGGTCATTCAGAGGTCAGAAGTCATGAATTAAATTACATTATCTTTTGCTTTTTCAATTTTGATTCAGATTTCATGTTCAGTGTACAGTAAAACACGGTATGGTGAACATCTGTGAAACAACAAAATTATAAACGTAGTTCATTATACCCATATTACAAATTTCATATTTGAACCTTATGGGAGAATGAAAAGTTCTAATTTTACAACTATGAATTGTGTAAATCATTATCAAAATGGTTTGTGAACACTACTGACCATTCTGAATTGGTTCAACACAAGTTTGCTGTTGATGTTGTTTATAAAAATATGCATCTCAAACTTCATACTTGTGCAAGTCAATGTTGATATGAATAGTAGAATTGTGCAATTCAGGACATATATGAATAAGTAGAATTGTGCAAGCAAGGATTGGTTGGGATAAGTAGAATTGTGCAAGCCAGGGTTGGTTGGGATTAGTAGAATTGTGCAAGCAAGGATTGGTTGGGATAAGTAGAAATGTGCTATTCAGGATTTATATGAATTAGTAGAATTTTGCAAGCAAGGGTTGGTATGGATTTGTAGAATTATGCAAGCAAGGGTTGGTATGGATTTGTAGAATTGTGCAAACCAGGATTTGTATGATTATTGGATTAGTGGAATTTAGGACACCAAAAATTTCATGGACAAAAGATTTAAATCAAGATACCCTCAGATTAGTGGAATTATGTTTTAGTCTGGATTTTTCATGACCCCGTGGAATTTTATCTGTGCTGCTTCGTATGGATTAGACAGGAGCAATTCTCGTCCGCTTGACACAGCGAGTGAGTCGTGAGGATGATCAGGAGGGATGATTTAGGCATCTGCCAGGGATATTGATTATTCACACCAGCTCTGGCCATATGTGTGGTAACACTATGCAATATCAACTCTCAAACATAATTCTATTTGAAGTCATATTTATCTGTGTGACCTTGCAGAAGGTCACTCCCTACAGCCACGGAGCGTGCATACGATCTGATTGAAACTGGTAGATTAGCGTTAATGTTTTAGAGGTGAAATTGGTTTTACTGCATACATTAATGTTTCAGATTCTCGTTTACAATAGGGTCTCATTCATTGGTTTTACCTACTTCATCAATTAATTAACATACACTTAATTAGCACTACTGATTTAAACCTTAGAGTCTTTGAGGGACAGGAATAAATGCTTGATGGAATCTTTAGTGGATTTTGAATTATTTCTTCACAATAAACTCATTCATCTCTAAAAACACATTTGAGCTCTTCAATTCAAAAACTTGAAGAGATCTTTATGAATTTTTTTATCAATATTCACAACCATTCTTGTCTGAATAATAAACTTGTCAAGATTTCTTTTTGAACTCAATCATCTCTGAAAACACTTTTGAGCTCTTCAATTAAAAAACTTGAAGAGATCTTTATAAATTTCCATAGGTCAGTGAGTTCAATAAGCCAAATTCTGAAGATGTCCCAACATATTATCACTAGCCCTCCACCTCTGGATCGCTAGTTTGAATCCCATGTGGGGCAGTTGCAAGGTTCAGTCTGCAGGTCAGTGTTTTTTCTCCGGGTGCTCCGGCTTTCCTCCACCATCTCAACCTGACACATCCTTAAATGACCCTTGCTGCTAATAGGACGTTACAGCAATCAAACCAAACTAATCTAAAGTATTAAACTGAAACTTGCATGAAATGATCCTGACATGGTCCAGACAAAGTGTTGTTTGCGATTTGGGTCGATCCGAAATCCAAGATGGCCACCACAGCCGCCATCATGAAAACACATTTTGAACTTCTTCTCAAGTTCTACCGGTGCGATTTGGCTGAAACTTGCATGAAATGATCCTGACATGGTCCCGACAAAGTGTTTTTATTTTTCGGGTCGATCCTAAATCCAAGATGGCCGCCACAGCCGCCATCTTGAAAACACATTTTGAAATTCTTCTCAAGTTCTACCGGTGCAATTTGGCTGAAACTTGCATGAAATGATCCTGACATGGTCCCGACAAAGTGTTTTTATTTTTCGGGTCGATCCTAAATCCAAGATGGCCGCCACAGCCGCCATCTTGAAAACACATTTTGAAATTCTTCTCAAGTTCTACCGGTGCAAATTGCAGTCATGGCCACCACAGCCGCCATCTTGAAAATACATTTTGAAAGAATTTGAAAATGATCCTGACATGGTCCTGACAAAGTGACACCATATATAATTAATTTTACTATTGCCAAGGTAGTCAGATGACCGTTAAGGCCCTTTGGGCCTCTTGTTCTTTTTATCATTTATTGATATACAATGTATATAATTTCTTTTGAAATTTTCTAATTAGCTCCCCTGGCCTGAAGGGCTGGTGAGCTTATGTTATGGCGCTGCCTCCATTGTCCGTCTGTCCGTCAACCCATCAACATTTCCTTTAAATTGCTACTAGTCATATAGTTCTGCATGGATTGTTACCAAATTTGGCCGGAAACATCATTGGTGGAATGGAACAGAATATGAAAATTTAACCTCTGACCCCCAGGGGGCATGAGGGATGGGGCCTAATAGAGGAAAAAGAGGTAAATATTTTAAATCCTTTAGAAAAGAAACAATGAACCTATATTCAGAACATAACTTGGCATTACAAACCAGGTGGGCAATACAGGCCCTCTGGGCCTCTTGTTTTCAAAACCAATTGTTTCCGTTTGTAAAGTAATGAACCTGTGAGCATTTCTTGTTAACTTGTAACCTATTTCTGTCAAACAGTATTAACCAGGAAGATATCGACAATCCTAACTGGAATGGCTAATTTGACCTTGTACTGAGGGCAATGACCTTGTATGTATTTCACTCTTTCACCCCTAAAAATCTATAATGGACTGTTCCAGCCTTTGAAGCAGAATTCAAACAGAGGGGTGTTTCAGTTAACATGAATATTTGATGCATCCACCTGTTTATCTCGTCTTTTGTGATTTGGTAAGGAAGCCGCAGGGCATCACTTGAGTTACGGACGATGATCGAGATGACCGTCGAGTCTCGTGTCCTATAAATTGATCTGTTCCCAATACAAACAACCCACTTTATATCACTAATTTCCTAAGTGCTCATGTTTGTTTAGAACCCCGACGGTGATTGATCCATTATTTCCTGGAATTAAAATAGACTAGACATCTTCGCCATGTTTTGTTGTGTTACATGGAAAACGTTGTATGGACATTATGTCTATATTGCTCTGAAGGCCATAAGAGACAATGTGGATGCCTACCAATGCATCGGAAATATGAAACAAGAGATGTACATGTAAATGGATTGGTATTGATTGTGGCCCTGTGTATGGGTGTTTGAGACACCATCTGACCAACTACCTGATCACTCCCTTTCCAAGACATTCATACGTCACGTAGATACATATAAAAATGTTCTCTCAGATTATTATACATGAGGATATAGACACTCCCACTAAAGGCACGTCATCTCCTTTCAAAATTATTGGAAAATTCCAAAACATTTAGAGAAAAAAAAACCTTCCAAGTCTCCGTTTATCAAAACAGAGATTTATATGTTGCAAACATACTTGTGTTCACAGTAGTTTTATTTTAGCGCTTTTCGCACTGTCTTTGAAACAATTAATTCATGCAGAATAAATGCCTCTTTCACAAATTTTCCGCCTCTTGACAACGACCTCTTGTAGCACTAATTTATCTACAGAGCTAAATTTAATAATGTGCTATTTTCCCATAAAGAACCACCAAAGTCCGCTAATTTATACTCCTTTAATAAATCATAATTTACATTGTGTTTAAATTTGACTGTGCTAAAATAAATACGTTTAATGTATTATTTAACTTTCCAAACCTTTGGGATGTGACAACAAATTGACATCCCGAGGGATGATTTCTCCGAGGGTTTAGATTCCGTTGGGACATGTCACTCCTGTAGTAGGTTAATACTTTCTTAACTCATAAAAGAAAATGAGAGAAACATTTTTGAAAAACAAACAAAAAACTGCATCCCCCATGAAATACTGCTGTTTTTTGTCACCAATTAGAATCAAGCCTACTCTACTCCTAGGTTACTTTTCTAGTCTGCTCAATTTTCTGAATCTTGAGGGAATTGGCTTCTTAAATTTAGCCGACAGTACGTTTATTTACATGTCTTAAACCTGCCACATGTGCACTTTTACAAGGGTCCCTGAACTATTTCCTGATTTTATGCCTGTTTTACGCGTTCTGGGCCGACATAGTCTGGTTTTATTTCAATGCAAGCAGATTTTGTTATACATCGCCTTGATCATGTTAAAGAACTATTTAAATGCACTGGAGCTTCCTGTGTGAATGACTTCGTCACATACGTGTCCTTCAACGACTAAAGTACACGTCCACTCGGTAGTGTAGGCAAAGGTGTGACTCAAGAAAGACTGTATCTAACCCAACTTTATAGGCATTTACGACATTCTCTCTAGAAACCTAGAACCTTTGTAGTGCTGCAAGTATTAATATTTTAGTATAGCAGGTTTTGGTTGTAAATACTGTATGTAGAGTGATATAATCACCTTATGATATTGCACTAGCGGGAATTTCCCTTTAGCTCAATGGATAGAGGGGCCGAACAGTAAGTCTCCTTTTGTGGGTTCGAGCTCGGAAGAAAGCACTGTACTGTTGCCCTGTTTCATTAATGCCGTAGACCTCTTCAAGTGTAATTTAATTACTATAGGAGTTGAGAGACTTCGTTGAAGATAGAATCTGGGTTGGTCTGTCTTGGGGGGGTGAACATGTTTGAACGGGAGGAGTAGTGTAGCAGGTTTAAATTGTACATATTGATATGGTCGCCTTCTAGCTTCATGTTAGTGGATGTTAGTGTGAATTTCCCTTTAGCACAGTTGGTAAAGCGGTGGACTAGTAAGTCTGGGGTTCGAGTCTGGTTGGCAGCACACTACTGTCATTTAGTTCTGACTTGTTGCCTAGCTAAATTCTGGTAGGGATCTGACTTGTTGCCTAATAAATGCTGGTAGGGATCTGACTTGTGTTGCCTAGCTAAATGCTGTAGGGATCTGACTTGTTGCCTAGCTAAATGCTGGTAAAGGGATCTGACTTGTTGCCTAGCTAAATTCTGTAAGTTGACTTATTGCTATGCTGGTAAAGATCTGACTTGTTGCCTAGCTAAATGCTTGTAGGGATCTGACTTTTGCCTAGCTAATTCTATGTTATTGCTAGGAATCTACTTGCCTAGCTAAATGCTTGTAAAATCTGACTTTTGCCTAGCTAAATGCTTGTAAAATCTACTTGTTGCCTAGTAATGCTTGTAAAGATCTGACTTATTGCCTAGGTAATGCTTGTAAAGATCTGACTTATTGCCTAGGTGTATGCTTGTAAAGATCTGACTTATTGCCTAGGTGAATGCTTGTAAAGATCTGACTTATTGCCTAGGTGTATGCTTGTAAAGATCTGACTTATTGCCTAGGATGTGAAAACTGACTTATTGCCTAGTGTAGCTTAAGATCTGACTTATTGCCTATAGGTGTGCTTGTAAAGATCTGACTTATTGCCTAGGTGAATGCTTGTAAAGATCTGACTTATTGCCTAGGTGTATGCTTGTAAAGATCTGACTTATTGCCTAGGTGAATGCTTGTAAAGATCTGACTTATTGCCTAGGTGAATGCTTGTAAAGATCTGACTTATTGCCTAGGTGAATGCTTGTAAAGATCTGACTTATTGCCTAGGTGATGCTTGTAAAGATCTGACTTATTGCCTAGGTGTATGCTTGTAAAGATCTGACTTATTGCCTAGGTGTATGCTTGTAAAGATCTGACTTATTGCCTAGGTGTATGCTTGTAAAGATCTGACTTATTGCCTAGGTGTATGCTTGTAAAGATCTGACTTATTGCCTAGGTGTATGCTTGTAAAGATCTGACTTATTGCCTAGGTGAATGCTTGTAAAGATCTGACTTATTGCCTAGGTGTATGCTTGTAAAGATCTGACTTATTGCCTAGGTGTATGCTTGTAAAGATCTGACTTATTGCCTAGTGTATGCTTGTAAAGATCTGACTTATTGCCTAGGTGTATGCTTGTAAAGATCTGACTTATTGCCTAGGTGTATGCTTGTAAAGATCTGACTTATTGCCTAGGTGTATGCTTGTAAAGATCTGACTTATTGCCTAGGTGAATGCTTGTAAAGATCTGACTTATTGCCTAGGTGTATGCTTGTAAAGATCTGACTTATTGCCTAGGTGTATGCTTGTAAAGATCTGACTTATTGCCTAGGTGTATGCTTGTAAAGATCTGACTTATTGCCTAGGTGTATGCTTGTAAAGATCTGACTTATTGCCTAGGTGTATGCTTGTAAAGATCTGACTTATTGCCTAGGTGTGATGCTTGTAAAGATCTGACTTATTGCCTATGCTTGTAAGCTGAATGCTTGTAAAGATCTGACTTATTGCCTAGGTGTATGCTTGTAAAGATCTGACTTATTGCCTAGGTGTATGCCTGTAAAGATCTGACTTATTGCCTAGGTGTATGCTTGTAAAGATCTGACTTATTGCCTAGGTGTATGCTTGTAAAGATCTGACTTATTGCCTAGGTGTATGCTTGTAAAGATCCGAGTTATTCCCTAGGTGAATGCTTGTAAAGATCTGACTTATTGCCTAGGTGAATGCCTGTAAAGATGCAAAATGCTGTCTAGCTGAATACTTTTAATGAAGATCTGGTATATTGTTGAATAGCTGAATACACTTGTTGCCAGGCTTAAGTTTTGCAAAGACTAGTTTAATGTTTGCAAAGATCTTGATCTTGCAAAAAGATTCTATAGATCTAACCTGTCGCCTAGCCAAATACTTGTAAAGAACTAACGTGCCGCCTAGCTGAGCTGCCATCAAGAAAATCATGTGGAGATGACACAAGTAATTTTGCGGTATTGTATAAGGAAGGCTGAACGGTCTGTGATCAATGAGGTGGTCATCTGATGGGTATTGATGTTGACGGACAAATTCAAATCCTCACGGACTTACAGCCTCATCAATCATAATTTGATAGGGTTGGAATTTTCAACACTTTCTAGCCCTGATTTTATGAGGGCCCTCCAGGGACGAGGGACTTCGGTAGGCTTGCCAATTATCTGCGTCCCTGCCATCAAATTCTGACGAATAAGAGGTTCCATATTGATGGCTATAAATGTGCTATGATGCGTTTCCCAGTTTCAATTAAGTCTTGGATTCTCTCCTACGGTTTCCAAGCTGTTATGTTTTTTTACGCCAAAAGTCTATGACATTTTCATCCCGTTTTGTGCATGGAAAGTCCATGACATTTTCAGCCAAGATTTTTTTTACGCTGAAAGTCTATGACATTTTCATTCCGTTTTATGCATCGGAAGTCCATGACATTTTCATCCCCAATTTAACTAAGTTTTATAGACATTAATTATGTAGTCTATATATACATAATGTTTTGTGAAAAAAAAAAAGAAAGAATTAAATACAATTATCCATTATTCAAATGTTGATACTATTTAGAAAATGTGACACCTAAACTGGAGCTAAAAATGAACAAAAGTTCCAAAAGAGAAATGACAACTGTGAAAGTGTCTAAAATGACATTGAAAATGTTTGAGGTTTTATCCAACAACTAATAATAAAAGTGTCTAAAATGGCAATTAAAAAAAATGGAAAGAAAAATGTTTGAAATCGCAGAAGAAAGTCATCTGGCAGCTATCATTATTTTTTAAAAATGATTGAAATGACAATTGAAGATGAAAGTATCTGAAATGACAATTTGCAATATAAGTGTCTGATAAAGCATGTAGCTGCTAACTAAATAAGTGTCTGAATTGGTAATTAATTGGAAATGAAAGAATCTGAAATGGTATTTGGCAAAGGAAGGGTCTGAGATGGAGAAAAAATCTCAATGTAATTTCAACTGGCAAATAAAATCTGAAATGACAACTGTCTAGGAAAACATTTGGCAATGAAAGACAGATTGTCAAACAAGGGGTACATCGTTGCCAGATCCACAATTGTTTTGGCTGAATGAAGGCTATCAAATAAAAACGTTGATACAACTGAAGTAACATGCTGCAGCCGATCAGCCTATGACATGACGAGGATGCACTGAGCCAGTGTTTCCATCCATGTGCCCGGTGGGATCGTTGGGATAATCAGATTAATTAAACTCATGTACAATAAGCAGCAGGTGGCTATACCCAAACCAATTACAGGTCACTTGTTAAGAGAGTGTGCGTCCTGCGGCATCGGTGGTAAAGTTTCTTCAGGAACTTATAATACAGAATATTACAGATTAAAATGTACTTCTGTCATTGACATTTATTGTAATCAGCCCATCAGGCACTATAATCCCATAACATTGTCTGATTACTACAGTGTTATGTAACTCGTAATCAGCGCTGACGATTATTACCTGGTTTTCCATTATCTTTGAATCGGATGTAATCTGTTTATGGGACATTGGCCGAGTTCGTAAGATTGTAAAGGGGGTGAGGGGAGGGGAGAGAGGGGGGATTACAGCCAAATTGTTATCATCTATGGGACGTTGGAGTAGGTCTATGGGACGTTGGAGTAGGTCTATGGGACGTTGGAGTAGGTCTATGGGACGTTGGAGTAGGTCTGTCAGACTAAACGGGAAGGAGGTAGAGCGGTTTGGGGTTGGGGTAGGTGGGAGTTGGGTAGGGGGGTTGGGGTAGGGGAGTTAGGGTAGGGGGTTGGGGTAGGTTGGGTAGGGAGTTAGTGGGGGGTTGGGGTAGGGGAGTTAGGTTGGGGCGTGGGTAGGGGGATTGGGTAGGGGGTTGGGGTAGGGGGTTTAGGTTGGGGTGTTGGGGTAGGGGGATTGGGGTAGAGGGGTTGGGGTAGGAGGGTTAGGGAGGGGAGTTGAGAGGTCTAGTCAAAGAGCTGGTGTGCTAGATGGTTTGGAGTTAGGGGACAAGAAAAGAATTGTGCTAACCAAATTTTTGATCATGAGCTGTCAATTTTCATATAATTTCATTGGAGGCCCCAAATGCAAATTAAAATGTTTTGCTGATAATTGTATATAGTGTACATAAAGTAATTTTACTTAAAAGCCATTGATCACAAATGATTGTAACGAAATTAATGAAGATGTGAAATATAGTATATATGCTAATGATATAAAGTGCTTTATAGTATAAGGGGTTATAATGGATTAATTAATGGCTATGGAGCACGTGAAAATATAAAACAGAATCATTGATACATTTGGGGCCAATAGTGTTCTAGTTGTCTTTGAATAGGCATAATGATTATATATAATTATGTGATGGTATTTACTCAACCACCCCTGAAATTCCAAAATGGACTCTTCCAGCCTTTGAACTGGCAGAATCTAAATGTATCTTCAGGGGTGAATGGGGGAATTCACATTCAAGATGAGGATAAATGATTCCATCAGTTATTTTCTCATTCAATAATTAAATTCTAATTGAATTTTTTTCAACTTTATGCTGATTGGGTTTTAATGTAAACCGCTATAAAGTTTAATATTGGTTTTTTTTCATTGAAAATTTTATGATGTAATACAACAAAAATTTATTCACATCAATTTGGTCGCTGTATGACGTCTGCTCACACATACTATATCTTTCCTATCTATATGGTGCCAAGATAAATTCTGTCAACATACAGTAATGTAACTGTCATTTCAATTATGTCATCACAGGATAATGCTGAATTCTATGTTGTCAAAAATTATTTACCTAAGAATTGACTTCTTTGTGTTATTCTACTCAAATTCTGTCGCCAATATATCTACTGGCTCAAATCTTCACTGTTTGCAGTAAAATATTCAGCTTGTTATAATTATCATTTGGCCGTGGGGGCCACGGTGGCTGCATTATGAAGATTCCAAAACATATTACCTCGCGCCTTCCATCTCTGGGTTGCGAGTTCGAACCCCATGTGGGGCAGTTGCCAGGTACTGACTGCTGGTCTGATTTTTCTCAGGTTACTCTGGCTTTCTTCTACCAACAAACTTAGCACATCCTGAAAAGGCCCTGGTTGTTAATAAGATATTAAACTCATAAAGCCAAACCTATAACCAAAAATTTAGTCTTGAATAAACTGTGAAAAATGTTGTGGAATATTCAGATTTGATGCATATTGGTATCGATATATGCAAAAATAGCAAATTATGAATAGAAATAGAAACTACTATTCTTGATTAATAAAACAATTAATCAAGGAATTATTGAGTATAGAATCAGCAGGAAATGGAGTCAAATATTCATTGTCTTCTTTTTTTATCTGATTTTGAATATTGAAAAAACAACAACACATTAAATTTTGACTCGGAGTTCAGTGTCGTCACTAATTGGATTATCTGGAGAGACGCATGCAGCCGTTCAGTTATAAAATTTATTTTTGCGTTGACACTACAGTGAGTTGCCACTGCCGGTAGACATCATTGTGTGTTTTCTCCGCTGCTCATCACACTTGTATATCCGTCAATAACTACAAAGCCTTGTCTCATTCATTCAATATTATTAGATAGTAAATTATTTATTCTCACTTCGAACCTCTCCTTGGGGAAAAGGATTTCGCCATGGCAACCTTCCGTACACATGGGTTTTGGGATGTTCTTGTAGCAGTGTAGCCTGGGTTTTGACACAGTGAAGGAGATACAACGAAGAGAGAGGTTGCAGTGGAATATTTACAGCAAAGATACAGGGAATATACTGTTATTACAGACCAAGGAACGGAATATACTGTTATCTAAATACATGTGAGAAAGCGTTTGGAGGCAGTGTCCACTCAAACACTGACCGAGAAGCAGAGCTGTTCACATGTCGACAGTCAGAAGCTGTGGAATCGTTGTTTGTGGTACTGCTGTACCGTGATAGGTGGAAGCTTGTGTGATCTGTTTCGCTACTATGCTTGCTAACTCATCCTGTGTGCTTTAAAATCAATGTGTTGACTGTTACAACCAGTTATCCACGTGGTGCGATGTATACTACATCGAGGACGGGATTAAGCTAGCTTACACAAACACAAGGTTGGTATGGATGAATGTATACTGGTATTGGTGATCTGGCCTGAATCTCCTGGCAAACACATACAATATGGCACTGTAAAGGACATCTAGGTCTACTCACTTAGGCAAAGGCCTCATTCATAATTTGTATTTTGATTTAAATTTTCAATAAGAATCAACTATGTATTGTGTTCCAGAAATTTTAATCTAAAAGAAAATCAACTAAATGTATGTCTATCTTAATTTCAGTTTCAAGGCATATCTCTTAGGCATTGGTTTCAGTCATAATTTGTATTCCAGATATTTAAATTCAAAAAAAAGAAATCAACTATGTATGGATATATCTTAATTTCAGTTTCAAGGCACCCTCTTAGATAGAGGCTTCATTCATAATTTGTGTTCCAGAGATTTGAGCCTAAACAAAAATAAAATATGTATGGGTATCTTGGTTTCAATTGATATAAATTTCATTACAAAAAGCAAATTGATTTGACATCAGGCAATGCCTATATTAGTTATCTCCAAATTTATTTAATGTTATGTATGGATATTTCATTAATGTAAATGTATTGATTTGTATTTATTGGAATTCAACATGTATGAGTAAGATAGAGTTGATTAAGGAGATATCTGTTGTGTTGACAGATTTCATTTACTTTTATTTTTGGAATTTAACATGAAATAATGAAATATGGCTGGTGAATGGATTATTTGTTGTGTTGACAGATTCCATTGACTTGTATTTTGGGAATTTAGATTTAACATCTTTAAGAGTGAGATAGGTTTTATGAAGGAGATATCGGTTATTACGACAGTTTACATTGAGTTATTTTTTTGAAATTTATATATAACACATGCAAGAGAGATAGGGTTGATGAAGGAGATATTCGCTAGGCTGTTGATTTCATTGACTTGTATTTTTGGAATTTACCGGTAGATATGTGTAACATGTTAGAGTCAGATAGGGTAACTTACAAAGAGGATATTTGTTGTTTTGTTTATGACAGATTGACATGTAAACACTATAGGAGATTTCTTCAAAGTTATATGATGTATATGGGAAAATCCATTGTTATATATATATAATACAGAAAGACTAATTCGTGTATATATACAGGAAAATTCTTTCGAAAATCATGCAATAACATAATATACAATTGTTTTGGCCGCAGGCCGAGGGGAACAGTTTCTCAGGTTGGTCCCAACACCAAGGGAAAATAGTTTTGACTGTTGACTGATAAGGCATGAAGCAACTGTTTTGTTACCTGAATATTCTTGGCTAAACATCGTAATAGTAAACAACGAAACAAGAGTATTGTTTTGATATTTAGATATTTTAATTTCAATTTTAGAAATGTGTTTTTGAAGGCCATACTGGATAGACAGCATTGATCTTTCACTGTATAGCTGCCACTTTTGCGTCCGTAACTCAGCATAAAAAGTCTTCAAGAGCACATTTAGTTCCTCTTTTATCGCACTTTCGAATTGAAAATCTGTTTGTCCTTGGCCTGGCAATACGACTCCAAAATCCTCACTGTTCCCTAATTCACTTTTTTGGTATTCAAAGAATCTCTGTTTTTAATCAGATCCAAAATTCCCTGATTGGAAATTTTGTCAAACCGTTATGGTTCTGATGCCATTTTACGTCTGTCACAACTGTCGATCTAAAATGCGGCACTACAACTGAAAATTTGACGCGGGCGTTATTGTTTTCGTGACGTCAACAATTAAGCACATGCAAACATTCTCAGCCGGTCAACAGTCAAAATATTGACTGGTCAATATTTTCTGGGGATTTGTACATATGTAATGATTTTGTAGCAATTTCTGGGGAAAAAACAATGAAATTACTTCATTTACATTTATATAGAGAGTCAGGTAACAATAGAAAATGTTTGGCTTTATCTATGTACAGGTGGATTTCATTGACAAATATGTATTGATAGATTTTCAAGACATACACACATTATAGAAAAGGATGGGACTTTGTATTGTAAAACAATATTTGATTAAAACAAATGGGATATCTATAGAAATTGTAGAAATCTATACCAGGAAAAACTTCACGGATGCATCATAAGGAAGGATGTGATTGAAATGTGTACATTAATACTGTATATTGCCGTGTGTGTATTTTGAGGAGACATTTATACATAATAGGGACATACCATATTTGGCGTATCCTTTGAGATGCATTATCATGTCGTGATTTACATGTAAGAGACTTGCAAGTTCATATAATTTGAGACGCAATACTGATGTAAGAGGCATCACATGTTGTAAAACATTGTTGCATCCATGGGATGTGGGCTGTTTATACAACTTCAACTCTTCTCCAGAAAAGGGGAGGGGTGCTAATTACGGCGAATACAGTATGCCATATGTTGTCATATAGATATAAAAACGAATTTATCACAAAGATCTTATATCTGACATACATGTTATAGAATCTGTTTTTTATGCAAATGACCTAGAAACATGCTTTTGAGTAAGGTAATACATGGTGAACATGTGACCAGTCATGCAGAAACTTGCGACAATCATGTGACTGAATGAAAACCCACATGTGACATAAGGTTTCATACTTGGACTGGTTTGATTAATTTAACATCCTATTAACAGTCCTGGCTGTTTAAGGATAGGCAAACCTTAGAATATGAAGGAAAGTCAGAGTTTACATAGAAAAACCATCAACCATGGTCGATCAGTACCTGGTAAATGCCCCACTTGGGATTAAGATTCCAACTCCCGTCCCAGTGGTGGAGAGTTATGGTAATCATATGTCAGGATGTCACACGATCTCCAAGGCTCTATTTGTGTGTAGTAATCATATAAATTATATCCTAGCTGTTCTCAGTGATAGAATCTTTATCATTTCATCAAAGCTATTCTCATTGCAATGTGCCTATAATTGTTATTGAAAAAAACATGATTTTGTTATATCATTCTGGTCCTGGCCACATCACTGTATATCAGTAGAATAGCCTAGTCTATGTAACGGTTTAACTATTGCTAATCACAACTTTACCTGCAGCGGTATACAAATGTTCAGTCTGCTCTCATCCCACCATGACAGTGCAAATTGATGTTGTTTTTGTCTGATTGAATTACCGTGGCCCGTCCCTGATTAATGGAGCCGCTAGACAAATGTAATGTTCCGTCTAAAACCACAGCAACCACGCTCCGTTTTACTGGGTCATTAAAAATATAGAAGTAACTAATTTTATTTTAGATGTAAATTAAACTTAATTGAACGTACTGATGCTGGGTTGTGGTGGAACTCTGTGGTAAAGCCAGGAATCATTAGTATGGATTTGAATTTCCAGTTGGATCGAGTCTGTCGTTTTTTCACTGTCAGTATACGTTGTATTGATTTTGGGAGAACGTGATTGTATCTGTATACATAATGGAAGAATGCACACTCTCACATCTGCAGAAGCACTCAGGCGTGAAACACACAAGTAGAATATATTGTTTTAGGAGGTCGGTGCAGGTCAATACATGTGACGGGATGCACTCAACCGTAAAAAACGACAACATTTGGATTCGGTTTGTTTTGTTTGAATACTTGTGTTCAATAGAATGTGCTGATGTATGTTGCATGTCCTAAGTATGACTGTTTCTCTGGGGTTTCACAATAAAGCACACTTTGAAGGCTTTAATTGCCATGGATAAAGGGGGTATTAACTGTTACCCTGAGTGATGTACATTCCTTCACAATAAATGATGTATTTTGTTCAGTAATTAGATAATAACTGGATAATTAGATAACAGAAACGTAAGTGACAAAGGGAGACAATTTTAGAATTTGTGCCCTTTCTTGGCCTTGAACTCACAATCTATAGCACCATATCTGTCACCTTGTCAATGAGTAGGCAAGCACTGTTTCAGATACTTTTACGTATTTTCTCCTAAAATTCATAATGGACTGGTCTAGTTTCTGATTTAGGAGAGGCTAAATGTGTGATCAGAGGTGAATTAGTTAACCCTTCTGTCACCTTGCCAAAGTGTGGACAAGAACTGTTTCAGTCACCTTAGCTCTTCAATGCCTATAAACTAGAGGTTCCTCTGCCTGTCAACAAAGACAAAGAAGGAGTTTCCAATCTCTATGTATATATCTTTTTGCTGTTACATTAGGCTGTTGATTTGCTAATAGGCATTTTCTGTATTGGAATCCAAAATGTAGTAGTCCCTCTCTATGATGACCACTCTTATAAACGACCACTCCTTTTATATGACCGTTATTCTCAGGCACGGACGTTATTCAACAGTAAACTTAAACCCCTCTCAATGACCACAATACATAGCCTGACCAACGACCTCTGAAATATTGCCCAAAGTCAGAATGTTTATTCTAAAATCCCTTTTGTTCCTCATCATTTGTTATTGACATTTGTATATCAACTCCAGACAATCTTACATTTCCTGGTGCAATGCTTCATAAAAATGTCTATAGAATCTCTGACGTCATAACATATACATGTCTTGTAATTTGGTTTAAAATTCTGTAGGATATTTTATATTTTAGGTTTGATACATGAGCTATGGCCATTCAGCACTCAGTCGCGGTGCAGTGTGACTTCCGCCTTCATTACAATCTGTAGACCTCTGGCCTTATTTCACCCGTCCGTGATGTCAGGAGCACCAATTTCCTGTACAGTTGCTATGAATGGTGAATCGGCCATCAGGGTTTGCAGAAACCAGAGATTTAGATCTGGCTATGACATGGGCAGGAAATTGCATTTCATACAGCACCATGGTAACGACTTTGTACACAATGCCTTTTTATTTACAGATAAATTTTTGCATTAAATGTAAAGTGCAAGCCATGAATTGTAACAGTTTCGATGTCTGCGTCAGCATATTCTTCTATCTGCTCAATGTATTCATCATGCATTTATGCAATGTCAGACCCTAAACTATAAACAAAGGAACTGAAAGGTTAACTAAATTATGAACATTAAAATGAATTTGGAAAATATAATTTGTGAATATTATTTGAATTTTAATGAATTTGATATAGTTATCAGACATTGTTCTGATAATTATATTTCTCATTATTGTAGTGGTTATCTCCCCTGTATCAGTGTGGTTTCCTACTCCAGCATCAAAGTCGTTATCTCCCCTGTATCAGAGATGGTATCTCTCATGTCATTGTGATAATCTCCCCTTTATGAGAGTGATTATGTACCCTGTATGAGAGTGATCATCTCCCCTTTATGAGAGTGATTATCTACCCTGTATGAGAGTGATTATCTCCCCTTTATGAGACTGATTATCTCCCCTTTATGAGAGTGATTATCTCTGTTGTATGAGAGTGATTATCTCCCTTGTATGAGAGTGTTTATCTCCCATATGTCATTGTGATTATCATCCCAGTATTAAAGTGAGTATCTCTCTTGTATGAGAGTGATTATCTCCCTTGTATAATAGTGGTTATCTTCCCTGTATCAGAGTGATTATCTCCCCTGTATGTAAGTGATTATCTCCCCTGTTTGAGAGTGATTATTCACTCAACCCTCACCCTGAAACTTTAATCAGCTGTAGAAAGAATTATCTATTCCTTTATTTACCAAAACCCTTTTCTGATCATCATATTCTACATGGTTTTTCCTGAATGTAGACTGTTTTAACCTCGATGCCAGAAAACATGGCACCAGACCTGTTTCAGAAACAAACCAGGATCGATGATCGTGTTTTTTCCATATCTTCTGGGACTCATAAGCTTACATCCTCATCTGTATCGGTATAGACAGCCACTAGTGATATTTGATGTAAACGCTTTATTGACAGTGTTATATTACAATATAGATATACAGCTTGTTTTGATAGTGTCAAAGAAAATTGTATATTTTCATTTTGACTAGACAATTTTGTCATCATGAATTGAATTTTTATGCACATATTTTTGCTGTTGATATTATTATCGTAGGATGAGCTTCATCATTGTAAAGAGATAATCGTTTGTGTAGGAGGCCTGGCATACATCATTAAATGCCATCATACAAATGGGGTATTGCATTTTCTGAAATATAAGAAGCTGCAACTTTTTACCTGGAGTTTGGGAGTTTGATTGATAATACTCCGGAAATAGGGTAACATAATCATACCAAGGAGTCTTTATGACGCATTATTTATTTTGTGTGAAATTTTGGTTCTTATTTCAATAACATCATCAGAAAAGGCACTTAAATTTATATTTTGATATATCGTATTTGACCCAATAATTGCCCAAGGTGCTTAAAAAATTGAAGCAATAAGGGGGTGCTGAATGGAAACAAATTTGAACTAGCCTTTCATAAAATTCCAAGAATGTGAAATTGATGCCTATAAAAATGAGGGAGGAGTGCTTACAGGGATGTGGGTTAGCTTATTGGATCAAAATATGGTAGGTTGTATTTGGATCTTGTCATATGGATATTCTTGTCTTATTTGATGCTGTAAAACAGCATTCTTAGGTACGCTCAGTGAGTTGTGCATATCTTAACAATAAAACCGTGATGAAAATTAAATGTTGATTTGTTCATTGTACATATTACTTGATGGTATGAATAAATCAAACCTCAGTATTCAAAAATACAAACATTGAATTTGTACACACTTATGCACCATAGACGGTATGTTTTAAGTATTTAGTTGGGATTCTATGATTTTTGTATCACTACGCATCATCTGTACTCCCAAAAATCACGAACAACGTCTTAGATGTCTTCCTCCGCGGCACACTTTCGGCCGATTTTGGATTGTGTATGTTTTGTTTTTAATTTGACGTAATTCGTGCTACTGATCGATTATTGTAGTCAAATGTTAGGAAGATAATTGCAAAAGAAAGTTCTTAGAAAGTTTATAATTTTATCTGTTTTGGTTGCATTGACAAACCATATCTGATGATATTTTTGTGCAGTAAAAGTTAATAGTTTTGAGTAAGAGTTTCCTTCCTTGTTCTGTCACTGGGAGTTGTGTCTTGTTCATTATATTGAAAGGGGAAAAGTACAAAATTTATCAACATAAACTTACAAAATATATTGATTATATAGATCTATAAATGTACGAGCAATTTAAAATGACAAATGAACTTGCCGTGTGATGTAAGGTAGCCTAACGAAGACTTGCTAAAGTCTGATGCATTGCATGAAATTTTCTTGATGTTACAGTTGCGTTCTTATGAATTCAAAAGAAATGTGAGTGTTATAAGTAACCAAATAATGTACCTTTTATTTGGTTAAAGTATCTGGCCATGATTTATTATTAGTCAAAAGTCGGCAAAGCAAAAATTACGATAAAATGTTCTTAACGATAATATGTCGCCAACCAGTTAACTGAACTAGACTTACGAAGACTTGCTATAGTCTGATGCATTACATAAAGTTTTCTTGATGTTAACGACTAGCGTTCTTGTGAATTTAAAAGAAATCTGAGTGTTATTACGAAACAAAATAATGAACCTTTTATTTGGCAAAAATATCTGGCCATTATTTATCAGTCAAAAGTCCTCAAAGCAACAAAACCAAAACATATCCGGAAATGGTAATATTTCTAATGTTATATTTTTCCGAAAATATTCCTAAATGTTAAGTGGTTATTTAAGATACAAATATATGTTAACTTATTATTTTTTTGTCTTTGAAGAGACATTGATGAAATCGATTATTTAGTAATTTATAAAGGATATAAAAAATGATACTCTGATTCTGACTGGTTTTATTGGCGTTGAAATCATTATTTCAGAAATAATTTAAATATAAAATTAACCAATTTCTTTATTTCTTTGTTTGAGGCCTTCATTCACAGCATCTATGAGTGGCCTGGGCACTTTGATTTTTTCTACAAATGTGTGAACATAATTATCAGATAGTTTAGCCACCTTGAAGATAATTTGCTTTTAGGTTTGTATAGTTATAGGTAGATGTATATTTGTGGTTTTCCTGGAACTGCATTGTCAAAACAGTCTAGCACAATATTGTTAATTGGTAATATTGGATATAGAGGAATAAATGTGATGCAAAATAAAACCCTACAAAAATATGTAATATATATAAGTATCAGTTTGGTTAACGAAACTGCAAAATAATGGGCCCCGCAATACTCAAAGCACTTATAATACAGTATACTATCATTTAATTTTCAAACTTCCACTGTGAATTTACAAAATTATATTGAAAAAAAGTTGGTAAAAGGAAATTTTGACTTTTTCATAGGACATGTTTCATAAATATTAATTTGTTATTAACTAGGTTTAGACATGTGAACAGTTATATGAACAAGTGTCTGAGTTTTAGACACATGAACAGTTATATGAAAAGTGTCTGAGTTTTAGATACATGAACAGTTATATGAACAAATGTTCTATGAACAAGTGTCAGAGTTTTAGACATGTGAGCAGTTATATGAACAAGTAATATATGAACAAGTGTCCGAGTTTTAGACATGTGAGCAGTTATATGAACAAGTTTATATGAACAAGTGTCTGAGTTTTAGACATGTGAGCAGTTATATGAACAAGTGTCCGAGTTTTAGACACATTCCCAAATTGATTCTCTGGAAAAGCAACTCAAGATTGTGGAGCTGTCTTGTATGGGATTATATTACATACCTATTAGAATTCCTAATAACCTGATGTTGTAGTTTTCTTCTTCAAGGCACATATGGAACCATGCAGCCATAAAGATAATAGTTTTTACCATCTCAGAGTAATGAACCTAATGGGTGCTGTAATGAATCTCCGTGTTTTTTGGAAGACGTAAATGACTATTTATACGACAGTGTATGAATAGATAATGTTGTGGTTGGAGGTACTGCATCTGTACAAGAGGTCAGTTGAATCTTTCTATACAACAGTCTATAAATAGATTTCGTTGTAGTTGCAAGTAGAATACCTGATCCATACTAGGGGTCGGTAAGGAGAAACATACAGCTATTTATATCACAGGCTATAAATAGATTACCTTGTGGTGACAGGTAGGGTAAAGATCTATACTAGGATTCTGTAGAAATCTATTTATACCACAGGCTATCAATAGATTATATTGGGGTGAAACGTAGGGTACAGGATCTGTACTAGGGGTCAGTACAAATCTATTTATATCACAGTCTATAAATAGATTACTTTGTGGTGACAGGAAGGGATTCAGATCTGTACTTAGGGGGCCAGTAGAAATCTATTAATACAACAATCAATACATAGATTACATTGCAGGGCACCAGATCTGTACTAGGGGCCAGTAGAAATCTATTAATACTACAATCAATAAATAGAATACATTGTAGGGCATCAGATCTTTAACCGGGGTCAGTAGAAATCTATTTATACCACAATCTATAAATAGATTATGTTGTGGTGTTACATAGGGAACCAGATCTATATTAGGGGTACTTAGCAGACATATATAGCTATTTATACGACAGGCTATAAATAGATCAGGTTGTATGGCAGGTAGGGTACCGATCCATACTTGGGGTCGGTATTATGTTTGTCACACTTCTCATTCAAGGGGCCTGGGATTCACAAATCAGGCCTATGAATATCTGATGAATTTATTGATTCGAATATTGTCCAACTTACCATGATGGTATAAGAGAAATTGATTTTCTTCCATTATTCATGTAACTGTTGGCTCTATGTATCTCCAGTGGGGTTGTCTCATTCAGGAGAGAAGCATTCTCAATCAAGGTCGGCGAATAGGGGCCACAAGGTCAGTGGAAATCTTGACATCTATCTGGTTCATACTAGTAACATGATGTAATAACAAATTTCTTCATTACAGTACAATTGGATATGTTATATGGTCCTTTAGATTGACAAAACATGTTGTCTGTTTTATGCAATATTTATTTTAAATATTGTTATTAGATATATAATTCATAGTCACCAACTGTTCGAATTTTAAGATATATAATGTTCATGCTTGAATGACTTTCTGAATGGGAGAGTAATGTTCTGAGTTCTAAATGCTATCACATGATATGTGCTTTTGGAAGCACCCACATATGTTAAATGAGCAGTGGTAGGTATTGTTTGTAAGTATAAATGTTAAATACACGGTCTCTTAATGTCTCTCAGCTAACAGAGCATGGTTCTTCGGTCTTGTTGGTATAATGGCAGTTCGTCCATCATGCTGGGGACTTAGGTTTGAGTCCCGGTGGTCAGTGCGTGCACTCGACAGGAAAGTCTATTTTTCCCTGTTCTTCTACACATGCCTTATACTGCATCTACACTTTAACTGTTTTATATCAATATTTACTTTGCAGTGTCACTTGTTTTACAAGATCTATTATATCTGATAAACTGTTTACAGATTACCATTATAATAATTTGTGTGTTATAGATCAATATCATCCCAATGTAAAGGTTTTTATCTGATAACATCACAGCCATAATAGTTAGTTGTATCAGCTGTGGTTGCATATCAACTATTAACCTGATACAGGAATTTCCCGTACGCAGGTTTTCTGCGTCATTGACATACAAAAATGCTTTGGGACTCCTTAAAATAAAATGATAGGAATCCTTGGGACTCAATGTGGAAGGAATTTAAAAAAGAAAATTACAGGTCAATTAGATGAAGTAGAAGCAATAATTGTCTGGGTTTTTTCCAAAGTATATTGTCTGGGTTTTTTCCAAAGTATATTTACGGATACAGCATAGAAAGTTTTAAAAGATCTACAATTAATTTTAACAAAAAGACTCCAATGTTTTTATAAGGGACTCAAATACTTCAAACCTAGGATTCCATGGGCCTCCCAAAACTTAAAACCGGAGGGAAATACCTGTTGATGAATTTTAAATTCTATTTTATGTAAGAACTTACTTATTGCTATATACTGTGCAGTTCTTTGAGTGATATTGGTATATAAGTATGGTAACTATGTGTACCGTATTTTCTGGAGTATAAGCCGTGACTTTTTTCCCTGAAAATTAGGAGTGCGGCTTATACACCAGTACGGCTTATCTGTGGACGAAAACCAAAATCTGACGATGTTTTTGCATTATTACGTTGTGATTCACATGTGAAAATCGTAAGTATTTATTATAGATAATGACTGTCTAATAAGTCTGTTCTCTTCTTAGTGTCATGAAGTTTTATAACAATTATGGACCTTTAATGAGGTCAATGTGTTGTTTAACTGACCTTAAGTAAAATCAAATATCGACCAAAAACTTTGCATTTCATTTGAATTTGATCACAGCAAGACCAAAACAATCTGTGACACAGGTTGATAAACTTCAGGAGTATCCTCCAGGAATTTGCATATCCCAAACATTTATTGTCAAATTTGAGACAGTGTCAATACCGCCAGCTTAAGTCTGATCTACAAGGAAGTAATATTGATTATAATTAGTAATCAATATCTAGCTTGATTCCTGTAACATAGGAAAGTTATTTCAAACAATCATTGGATTTTTAGAGTGCTGATGGAATACTGGTTTATCAAATCAATAAACTTAATTGAATATCTCGATGTGATTAACTATACTTATTGATGGATTTTACTGATTAATTGAATACCTTCATGTATTACTGTACTTACTGATAGATTTTACTGGTTTTTATAACCCCAACAAGGAAATGCAGAAGGGGGGTGGGATTATACTGGAATTGGCTTGTCCATCTGTCCGTCTGTCTGTCTGTATACACAACTTTATCTGGCGAACTCCTCCAAAACTAAATGACAAGTCTTGATAAAATTTGGTACACAAAACCCTATTGAGTAAACTATATAGAGTTCTCTGCTATGTCCCCTATTAATGGAGGGGTATTAGTCCTCCACTCTGGTGACAGTTCTAGTTAAAGCTTTCGCTGGATACACATTACATAATATTGTGTCTGGACCTTAACTAAGATATATAATTGAGTTATAATTCTAGAAAATAAAAAAAATATATTGCTTGATAACATTTACAATTATATAATGATCAATATATTATGTTTATATAATTAAAGGAAGAAAAGTCAATACTAGATGATTATGATTTTAAAAATCAGAAAAGAAAGAGAATATAAATCTAATAGTTGATTTATCATTTGGATATTAATTTCAGTTTGGTAATTAGGCCTCAATTTCTTGAAACAAACTTAAGTAACGAAATGACATAAATTTTCATATAAGTTACATCAGGAGAAAAAACATACATTTTGACTAATCTTTATATTTGGTCCAGAATTTTAATGTTATAACAGATTGTTCTACACCTTGCAGCACATGTGTTTCATTTGGATCACCTTAAGATTTGACCAAGCACTAATTGAATCGTTATTGATCTAATCAAAATTCCAAGGATTCATTATCCATAATTCCAGGAATATTAGTGTCATATTTACGTGGGCATAAATAATCTATATATATATGTATATAGCATTGCAGTGTGATGACCATCATGACCACTACTGGAATTATTGACCAGCTGACCACTATAACAACTCTTGTATTAAAGCAGTAATTGACAATGACCGGAATCTCCACAATGGTCTATAGAGCATAATTAACGACGATTAATTAGTACGAGGTATACAACATTGTAATGGTAACCATGCTGGTGGCGATTTTGCGTTTTAGGTACATGGTACACTGGCTATTGTTGTCGAGACATTGGATTAATGGTGGCTATTGATTTGGGGGTTAATTTGTAACACAGAGCTATATTGATTAGTAAACAGCTATCTCCACTCATGGTTAAACACACTCCTACTCAAGCATACCCTGTGAATGTATATACTGTAGACCTGCAGACAGATACTACATACAATATCTATCTCTGTCAGTCCTTGTAACATTTTACAATGCCGCTCTCCCGCTGACGAAATTTTCACGGGCTCATCTTCACCATCACCGTAAGTATAAAGGAACCCTCCATAGGTCTATTCTTTGATGAATGGCCATCTCGCTGTCATTCTGACTTGGTTATGACTGGCAGTTACTCAGTTCATCAGGGCTGTATATGGTGTCCATTCTGCTGGTATTTTTTTTTTAAAGAATGACCATCTTCTAGAATTCAGAGACTTGGTGATGACTTGCAGTCCATACTTGGTAGTAATTATCAAGCCTGTATAAGGTGTCCATTCTGTAGGTATAGTTTTGAAGACTGACCATCTCCTATAATTCAAAGACTTGGTGATGACTTGGAGTTTCCACTAAGTACAGTAATTATCGTGTCCATTCTGTAGGTATAATTTTGAAGAATGACCATCTTCTATAATTCAAAGACTTACTGGTTATGATGACCAATGCAGTTTTTACTTGGTAGTAATCATCAGGCCTATATATGGCTGTCTTCAAGAATTCCGAGACTTGGTGATGACTTGAAGTTTATACTTGGTACAGTAATTATCATGTCCATTCTGTTGGTATAGTTTTGAAGAATGACCATCTTCAAGAATTCCGAGACTTGGTGATGGCTTGCAGTTTATACTTGGTACAGTAATTATCATGTCCATTCTGTTGGTATAGTTTTGAAGAATGACCATCTTCTATAATTCAAAGACTTGGTGATGACTTGCAGTTTATACTTTGTTCATTACACATCAAGGCTGTCAGTAATTGTTTTCGTATTTATGTAACCACTCAGTACGCCTGTCACAATTATCACCATCATTTTGTATTACCGGTGTAGCATAGTAATCAGATATTGTAATCTGTTGTTGTTTTTAAATTGGAAAGATAAACCTCGGGTTTTACAACATTTTGTTGGATTATCATCCAAAAATACAATGTGTGAGAGATTTCTGTTGTAGCTGGTGGCTATAGCTCAAATAAACAAACATATTTAGTCCAATCAGTATTTCAGTCATGAGGTTAGTGTGTAAGAGTCTGGTCCAGTGATATAACCAAAACAGCACAGACTGGTTTGTTTCTCAGATGTCTGAGAAACACCAACATCTTCAAATGAGGGTATTCTCTGTAAAAAAGGGACCAAGCTTGATGTGGAGTTTATTAATCAACTTTTATCCATTTACATTGTGTTTTAATTAATGCGCCAGATGAAATCAGAACATTACCTATGTCTGCTCTGTCGAATCCTGTAGCGTCCATCTGTATCACCTATCCTGGTCAGATTTCATCTTGAATCAGCCAAGGAAAATTATGTCTTAGTCATATTTTTAATTTTTTCCAAAATTTCCAAATAAAAAAGGGTGTGTGGTGGTCAAGTGGTCAAAGTGTCTCCACATATTATCCAACAAGCCCTCCATCTCCGAGTTAAAATCCCATGCGGAGGAAGTTGCCAGGTACTGACCACTGGTCGGTGGTTTTTTTCTGGGTTCTCTGGCTTTCCTCCATTATCAGAACATTGCATGTCCTTAAATGGACCTGACTGTTTATGGGACATTGAAAAAAAAATAATAATAATAATAATCAAACCAGATATTGATTAAACAGACTGTATAACTATTCAGCAATATTGAAAATATGATGAATGAGTGGATTCAGGTTCAGTGGTGATCGTCATTCAAATGTTGTATAGTATAATAAATCATAGTTCTGTATATACCAGAAACAATCATCAAAATGAACTACCAAACTGTAATAAAATGACTTTCTTTACAATTAATTAAATTTTGTGATAGACCTAAGTATTTGTTTATATAATGTTTTTAATCAAAGGATTTGATCTGATTGAAGGATATAGTTTTCTTTTTCTTTCACTTTGAAATAAAAACTAGTCGGTAGCATTTTGTCATCAAAGGGGTGAAATGAAATGTTTTTCATTCAATGAATGGAACGGTTTTTTATTCATTTCTATAGGATTAATTCTGTGACTTCCTGCTAAAACCATTTTCTTGATTCTGTTTCCGTGGAAACCATTTAGAATCGCTTGCCTAACTACGCTCTCTCCATTATTGAACCGGATAAATTGGACACGGCTGAAACTCGAACTTTATGGGGTATTTGGCTGGTGTTTGTCGCCTAAACTTGTTGCTTTTTATGACAGTGTTTGCTGCAAACCATTTCTCATTTTATTAGGTAAATGTTGACAAATGAGCGCGTTAGAGACGCGAAGTGGTGCCGAGTGTCCGTGGTAAATGAAAACAGGCGAAATGTTGTCAGTGGTTTCGCTATAATTATCGTAGTATCGGCCTTCAGCCTGAGTCCGTGTGTCTGCGATCGGGTAATGTAGCGACACATTACGGTAATGGGCTTATGTTTTATAAAAAGGCTGTATCACTCAACGTCGGCTACTGTCATGTCCACGATAAATAAAGTACCTCCGTAGTTCCTGAAAGTAAGCTGATGGTTATCATTTCATGAATGACCGACGTATCAACGACAGTCAGGATTTCTCAAGGATCTATGAATGAGGGAATATGTATCTTTGACTAGTTCTTGTATGGGTTTCATTGACGATTGCATTTCTGATAAAGTTTCATATACCAAAATGAAATCAGCGCCCAGTGCACTTGAAAAATATAACAGAGGTGTGCCCTTATTAGGTAACAAAAATTGTAAGTTGTGGACTAAACACATAAAAAATGGTGAGCCATATCTTAACTCGATCACTCTTTCCTTTGATACGTAAAGTTATAACATCCTGATTTGAATGGATTCACAAGTGCATGTAATATGGTATATAATGCTGTTGTTTTAAGCATCACATAGTTTTAAACTTTGTTAAATCTAACAGATGGGGCCATTTACATAACTTCAACTCCTCCAGAAGATTGGGGAGGTGCTTAAGGGGGAGGGGCGCTTTAGATATAAAAAATGAAAGGATTAAAGCAAAGTCTGAAATATTCCAAGGTTTAGATCCTGTTAGTTAAACCATGCATGGTCATTTAAGGATATGTTACGTTTATGATATGAAGAAAAGCCAGAGCACCCAGAGAAAAGCCACCGTCTTTCAGCCATTTCCTGTCACTGGCAATTGCACACTGCAGGGCCCCACATGGGTTTCACACTAACACACTGAAAATCCAATGAGATGGACTGTCAGGCCTAAAACACTAGCTGTATCACTCAAATGATTCTATAATTTGTAACTTTCTAAATCAAGGTGAAAATATGTAATGTTTCCTTTTTAAAAAACAAAAATCAAGCTCTGCAAATATCGGTCAACGTTGTACTTAATGTTTTAAGATCAAGCTATGGACATGTATATTTTCTTTCTGATGTTTTTTATATAACCTTTGAAAAAAAAATTCAAACGAGATTAATTTTATTTTATATATTTTTTTCACAAGGTCTTGGTTTCGCATTTTTAAAGCTGACAATTAGATAATATTAAATTCTTCAATCTTTATGATACTAAATTTAATCTTCAGACTAGTTCCACGTGCCTATAAAGTTTTAAGAGCAATGTTGTATATTAATCTTCATAATGTTTTCACAATTTTTCATATAACCTTTGAATTATTTTAAATAAGATTAAATTATATTTTGAAAATGTTTTTTTCACAAAATCTTAGCTTTGCATTTTCATCACTGACAATTAGATAATATTAAATTCTTCAATCATTGTGATTCTGAACTTGGCTTTAAGACTAGTTCACCAGCCTTTCTGACATAGCTACAGGACACATACAATATGGACGGATGTAAGTAACAACCTTAGAAATGCTAAGGGTCCATTAATACAATCAACGTTGAAGGTAAAAGGTGAATCGCCGACATTTTAGTTCATCTTAATACGACTTGTTTTACGACTCCAGTACCAATATCCACATTAATACGGAGTATTTTATTGTACAAGTACTGTGATATATAAGATTTGGTCTCGTTTGGGACACAAATGGACATTTAATTGCATTTTATATCTCTTGCGACATCCCAGTATATAATTTTACATCTTCTTGTGGTTACATTTGATTTATATAGGGGGAGTAATCTGATACAAAATCAATATCAGAAAGGTCACCAGTTCGTTAACTGACACTCATTAGATGAATAATTACCTTTGTAACTCATGTACGACTAGTAGAATGGCTAATTGATGTAGTGATTAAAGATTTGGAACTTTTTAGTGGTTCGTGTATTGAGATTTGATTAATTCCTGAGGTTTTCTTCATACTTTCGATTGAGATGAACTCATTCACCTGAATATGCATTTAGACTCTTCTAATTCAAAGGATGGACTAATTCATTATGAAATTTCAGGGGTGAATGAGATAAAACATTCAAAGTTCTACACTGCAACAAATATTCAACATACAGGAATCAATTGGTTCATGCAATAAAGATTCTGGAAGTTTGAATTAGAACTGAATCGGATATTACCTCTGCACCAGTTTGAAATGTAAAACCTGCAACAGAAGTTTCAGACTTATAAAGTTAGGTTTTGGTGGTTAGATATGAATTTTATTTTGCTGAAATTATTTGAGATTTTGATTTTCATATTTGAAGCTAAAAATTATTATGAGATGAGTAAAAAAAATTATTAATAATTAAAAAAAAAAACCTGATAAGATAAAGAAATTTATTATTAGTAGAAAAATGTACTTAATTATAAGATAAGGAATTACTTCAGTATAAGATGAAGGAAATTCTTAGCTGTTGGTGCTGCTTACTTGGATTTGTTCTTCCTGGAGAGATTTAAGATTCCAAGCCTCAAATGGTGCCACAGAGATTTAAAACTTGCCTCCATGATGTTAGTTTATACGATGACCTTGTCTACGAACTCCGGGAGCTATCCCTCGCGGATTGATATAATGGACAGACTCCTGTCTGAAACATGTTGTATTACTGTTTCCCAGGTATAGCCTGACAGTATGGGTGTGAGTGATGGCATCTAGTTAGTCCAGATTCTCATTGACTGGCTGTAAGACTAGTGTCTTATCATACAGACTGGTGTCTTATTACTTAGACTGGTGTCTTATCACATAGATTGGTGTCTTATCACATATAGTGGTGTCTTATCACATAGACTGGTGTCTTATCATACAGATTGGAGTCTTATCACACAGACTGGTGTCTTAATTTATACACTGGTGTCTAATTATCACATAGACTGGTGTCTTATCATACAGACTGGTGTCTTTCACATAGACTGGTGTCTTATCACACAGACTGGTGTCTTATTACATAGATTGGTGTCTTATCACACAGACTGGTGTCTTATTACACAGACTGGTGTCTTATTACACAGACTGGTGTCTTATCACATAGACTGGTATCTTATCAAACAGACTGGTGTCTTATCACATAGATTGGTGTCTTATCATACAGACTGGTGTCATTACACAGACTGGTGTCTAATTATCACACAGACTGGTGTCTTATCACACAGACTGGTGTCTTATTACACAGACTGGTGTCTTATCATACAGAGAGGTGTCTTATCACACAGACTGGTGTCTTATCACACAGAGAGGTGTCTTATCACACAGACTGGTGTCTTAATACACAGACTGGTGTCTAATTATCACATAGATTGGTGTCTTATCACATATAGTGGTGTCTTATCACATAGACTGGTGTCTTATCACATAGATTGGTGTCTTATCATACAGACTGGAGTCTTATCACACAGACATGTGTCTTAATTTATACACTGGTGTCTAATTATCACACAGACTGGTATCTTATCACATAGACTAGTGTCTTATCATACAGACTGATGTCTTAATACACAGACTGGTGTCTAATTATCACATAGAATGGTGTCTTAATTTATAGATTGGTGTCTTATCATACAGACTGGTGTCTTAATACACAGACTGGTGTCTTATCACATAGACTAGTGTCTTATAAACAAGTCTTATAAACAAGATATTATACTGATAGAAGATATTTAATATACATAGTGATCTAGATTAATGTGTCTTTTTAATTGTAAATATTTATTGTGTCTTATTAAGATCTATATAGATAACCAGGCGTCCTTCAGAAAGTTGATATGTATTTTCTTTTCTGTATTCTCATATCTACATAGACATCTATGATGTACGACATGTTCACTGGTGTCTAAAACATATTAACTTACAATCAAAGATTACATTTCATAAAAGCATACATGTTGAGTCCCTTTTGGCATTGCCATGCATATCGGCAGTTGTAAATTATTGATATGCAAATATGATATATATATATATATAGAGGTGTTCCAATTGATACAAACTCACTTTTGTATCTTTTATCGATTCATAGACAGAAATGTGTTGGAATCTCAAACTATGTTAAAGCTGCAATTGTAAAAAGATTTGGATACATATTGACTGTAAGTATATAGATTAGAGGACCAGCTTGCCAATGATTCTTGGTGCCAGATGTTAGTCGACTTGACTAACGTCGTCGGGTCAATAGTCAACATCGTTGCCCTCTGGTCACACGGAGACCTCCCCATTGTGATAAGATGAGTCGATATGTAGACATGAAATCCCGTCACACAATAGCAACATCGATCCATGGTTATAAGGATTTGCATGCTGTGTACGCTGAGTAAATATTGACCATTCATCTTGTGGGTCCCCATCGTTGGTTATATATACATTGCTCGAAACTGTTGTCAGATACATTGTATTTCTGCTTGCAGTGTGTTTTGTTATTTCAGTATAAATTGATATCTTATAGGCGCATGGCTTTCCTTCAGATTAGGTATTGTCTTATTCACCCCTGTAATTTCATAATGAGTCGTTCCAGCTTAAGTTATAGAAGAGTTCAAATGTGTCTGTGGGGGTAAATGAATTAAACATAGGGACAGAGAAGATGAGTTAAGAAGTAGGAAATACAAATATCAAAAGAATGAGAAAAAAAAATGTTGAAAGAAGTAGATAAAGAGCGATTCAATTTGTCAACCCAAAACATGCTAACATTGTCAATATTGGCTAACTTAGTATGGTAGGGGCAAATATATTAAAATGGCCAACCTTGGCTATTTATGGTAAAACCATATATGATAACCATGTTTGATTTGGTTATGGTAATGCACGGTTAACCATGGATGCATTTCACGGTCATGGTTTAACACGGTTCATAGAACATGGTCACAACATGGTCAGCCTTTTGAATTTGTCCATCCGAGACTGACAAAAACTAAACATCAAACATGTATAATATAATAATATATCCTCCTTGTGATAGTAACTGGTTATACGATAATATGTTGTGGTTGATATTGATTTGGACTGTATTAATACAATGTATAGAAAGTCTCTATTTCAGAGACAGGTGGAAATGATATACCTAATATACCTATTGTTTAAATGCAGAATGAATGAAAAGTAATATTGAAATATAATGAATAGGCGATATAAAAAGGATTATATTTCACAAAATTATCGCACAAAGTAAATCAAAACAAATAGAAAAACCTACACAGTTTTCATAGTTTCAGTCTGTATATAATTTAAGGTAAATTAAATTGTGGCCTTGAAAAAGGAGAGGGGTGCTCAATATTGGGTCGAATATGGTAATTTTTTTTTCACCATTTTACTTCTGATCTGAACATAACTTTATAAACCCGTAATTGCATTCCAGATCCATAATGTGTCTGCAATGTTTGATAGAAAATGATAAAAGGTCTGGAAAACAATTTTACCTGAACAGTACAAGTTTCATGAAAATCTATTGATGTTTACTGTGTAATGATTTCAAAAGCTTATTGTATTTTATTGGGGTTTGGAATGAAAGGATTTTATTCTATGAAAACGTGTTTTGCCGTAGAAGGTGCATGCAGAGAAAAATCTATGGAACTTAATTGTTTTTTTCAACACAAATATTGAATGTCAACATTGCCTATTGACTTTTTTCGAGCTGTTAATTTAACTCACTAACCCCTGAAGATACATTTAGACTCTTCTTGTTCATATACTTGAACAGTCCATTATGAAATTTCAGGGGTAAATAAGTTGATTATAGTAGTGGCTCTAAATATCAGAAAATAAGTTGGATGAAATCGATCCCAAGGAATATACATCTGTGAGTCCCTAAAATGTAGTTTGAACAAGCCTTATAAGTCAACGATTTACCGCAGCTGGAAAACAGTGTGAAAAGTTGAGAAATCATAAAATGAATCAAAGTTCTGAAAGTACTGTAATATAAAGGCAAATTCTTGCAGAACTTCTGTTATAATTATGTGGACAAATACTACCTTTTTGAAGGAATTTTCAACATTGTCACTGCGATGTCTCTAAAGCGCTGATTTTTTTTTTTATTTGTGTTGTACCATAGTATTAATTACATTAAAAAGGTGCTGTACATTCAATTCAAGTTGTGTGTAAAATTCAATTCCATATTTTCAAACCTGTCTTTAAAAACCACTAAAAAAAGTCAACAAAAATGGTCAGTATAGCCAGGTGGTCTTTATACACAGGTCAAATTTTGTTGAAATTGACCATTTGGGTCCCCACTGAAATAGTCTTATTAAGCAGGAGATCTTTATACAGAGGTGGGTGCCGAGGCAGGGTTTCGAGATCCTAAAACAATACAAGTAATTTACCGTCCATTAGTCACACGTTTAAGTGATTATGACATCACAATCATCGGAAGGTGGAACAAATCAATGGTTGTCAAACTGGTCAAACTCAAAATGGTTACAAAATCAAATTGTACTTTCCCCATGTCGTTTTTGTATCTAAAAACCGCCATATTAGGCAGGCTCTGATTTCTCGAAACAAAAGTACAGACTTAAGTCACAACTTCAGTTTTTCTCCTTATGTAACTCATGGGAAAATTTTGACTTAAGTCAGATTTAGACTTAAGTTTGTTTAGAGAAATCAGTGCCAGGTTTGATTGTATCGTTTTTTTCTCAAAGTTTTACAAATTTTTTTGTGTTTTCCAGATCTAATGCTCTTGGAACGGAAAGAAGACAACTGTGTGTAGTTAAGTGCTCATCCTAATCACAGCAATTCAGCATGGCTGCTTTCATTGCTAAACAGATGGTTGGTAACCAACTGAAATCTGTCAAAGGTAAGGATTTATCTCGAGAAAGGGTCACTAGCGCCCTCTATATGTATATATATTTATATAATCCCCAGTTATATACGATATATATAGATATACGCGAGACCTAGCCATTACCTGTGCTACGGCTGCAATATGCCTATAACAGAGAGTTGGTAACCAATGTTTATCTGTAAGAGGTAAGAATTTCATTCTATCGTTATTATACATTCCAGTCTATAGAAAAAACAAATTCTATACCAGGAATATCTATATGAGTTCCCTAAGTTGGATTTGAACACATAGTTACAAAACCACTCCATTATTTCTTAGTTCTTTGTATTTCAAATTTTATATTTTCAAATTATATTTAAAGTTATTACCTTTTTTCAAATATTTTTCATCAAGCATACCTTCACTTAAACTTAGATTTAGAACAACACCTGATTATACTGCTTGCTTTTTTCTATCTCTGATATACATATTTTATATACTATATGTCTGTGTTGCCTTCCCTTGTATCTCCTTGTGATGGTGGAATTCTACTGTTATACCTACTAGAAGTATCTACAAAAATATGTTTGCAAAATTTTGTAAGATACACGGATTCACACTGTTTGCAAAATTTATTTTTCATAACCTGAGGAAATGAAAAAAAATTGTGACATCAATGTCCATTAATCCTGATACTTGTACTTTCCATTATATTTGTGTATGTCTTAGTGTCTTAATCACTTCATCTTAAAGCAACTGTCAAAGTATCTTAACTTCTATTTGCTGCTATAAGTCTGTGTGTTAACTTGTATGTGTCTGTATGTATACATGTGTCTTATGTCTTTGTGTTAACTTGTATGTGTCTGTATGTATACATGTGTCTTATGTCTGTGTGTTAACTTGTATGTGTCTGTATGTATACATGTGTCTTATGTCTTTGTGTTAACTTGTATGTATCTGTATGTATACATGTGTCTCTTATGTCTGTGTGTTAACTTGTATGTGTCTGTATGTAGCCATGTGTCTTATGCCTGTGTTAACTTGTATGTGTCTGTATGTATACATATGTCTAATGGCTGTGTGTTAACTTGTATGTGTCTGTATGTAGTCATGTGTCTTATGCCTGTGTTAACTTGTATGTGTCTGTATGTATACATGTGTCTTATGTCTGTGTGTTAACTTGTATGTGTCTGTATGTATACATGTGTCTTATGTCTGTGTGTTAACTTGTATGTGTCTGTATGTATACATGTGTCTTATGTCTGTGTGTTAACTTGTATGTGTCTGTATGTATACATGTGTCTTATGTCTTTGTGTTAACTTGTATGTGTCTGTATGTATACATGTGTCTTATGTCTGTGTGTTAACTTGTATGTGTCTGTATGTATACATGTGTCTTATGTCTGTGTGTTAACTTGTATGTGTCTGTATGTATACATGTGTCTTATGTCTGTGTGTTAACTTGTATGTGTCTGTATGTAGCCATGTGTCTTATGTCTGTGTGTTAACTTGTATGTGTCTGTATGTATACATGTGTCTTATGTCTGTGTGTTAACTTGTATGTGTCTGTATGTATACATGTGTCTTATGTCTGTGTGTTAACTTGTATGTATCTGTATGTATACATGTGTCTTATGTCTGTGTGTTAACTTGTATTTATCTGTATGTATACATGTGTCTAATGTCTGTGTGTTACCTTGTATGTGTCTGTATGTAGCCATGTGTCTTATGTCTGTGTGTTAACTTCTATGTGTCTATGTATACATGTGTCTTATTTCTGTGTGTTAACTTGTATGTGTCTGTATGTAGTCATGTGTCTTATGCCTGTGTTAACTTGTATGTGTCTGTATGTATACATATGTCTAATGGCTGTGTGTTAACTTGTATGTGTCTGTATGTAGCCATGTGTCTTATGTCTGTGTGTTAACTTGTATGTGTCTGTATGTAGCCATGTGTCTTATGTCTGTGTGTTAACCTGTATGTGTCTGTATGTATACATATGTCTTACATTGTAACTTGCACATCCTGCCTGTTTGTGAAAATTTCTAAAACCATGCCACTGTTTTTTGCATGCCTCTATATGCTTTAAAGACCTTCTCTTTGCTGCACGAGACAAGAATCTTTATACATCTGAATAATTTTCATATGATTTTTAAATCATCTGTCTGATCTATCTGTCTACTTAACTAACATAACCTGTCTGCCTAATTAACATATTGTGTCTGCCTAATTAACATAATCTATTTACCTTATTAACATAACCTGTCTACCTAATTAACATATTATGACTACCTAATTAACATATTCTGTTTACCTTATTAACATAGTCTGTCTACCTAATTAACACATTATGACTACCTAATTAACATATTCTGTTTACCTTATTAACATAGTGTCTACCTAATTTACATATTTTGATTACCTAATTAACATAGTGTGGCTACCTTATTTACACATTGTGACACCCTAATTAACATATTGCGTCTGACCTTATTTACATAGCCTGTCTACCTAATTAACATATTATGACTACCTAATTAACATATTCTGTGTACCTTACTAACATAGCTTTTCAACCTTATTAACATAGTGTGTCTACCTAATTTACATATTTTGATTATCTAATTAACATTGTGTGTCTACCTTATTAACATAGTGTCTACCTAATTTACATATTTTGATTACCTAATTAACATAGTGTGTCTACCTTATTCAGACATTGTGACACTTTAATAAACTTATTGCGTCTAACCTTATTAACATAGCCTGTCTACCTAATTAACATATTATGACTACCTAATTAACATATTCTGTGTACCTTACTAACATAGCTTGTCAACCTTATTAACATGTGTGTCTACCTAATTTACATATTTTGATTACCTTATTAACATAGTGTGTCTACCTTATTCAGACATTGTGACACTCTAATAAACATATTGCGTCTTACCTTATTAAAATAGCCTTTCTAGTTAATTTACATATTGTGCCTACCTAATTAACATATTGTGCATACCTAATTAACATAGCCTGACTCATCTCCCTGTCTAATCTTCATCAGTATAACAAACTTATCTCATCTTCTGTACGAATATAAAAGTGAACTATTATTTGAAGTTATTATTTTACAAAATGGTTATTTGCTTGAAATTAAAAAAAATGGTATGGAGAAAATGAAGAATTAAATGTATCTGTAACTACTACAAATGTACCCATATATATATATGTAAGGACTAAAAGTGTTCATGAAGTATGACGCCGACCCCCGAGTGTTAAGGAGGTGACCCCAAATCCTAGTTTGCTCTGTCTAATTACTAGGTGCTATGGGAGACAAAGACGGTGAGGGGGGTGACGGGGCCGCGGAGGACGGACCTAATTCAGAGGAACAGAACGAGATAGAGGAAGCACGACGAGAGGCAGAGGAAAAACGCAAAGAGAAACATAGAAAGATGGAGGAAGAAAGAGAAGAAGTTCGACAAGGAATTCGGGACAAGGTACTGTATACTGGTTGTTTTTAACCAAAATGAATGTCTCTGAATGTTTGAAAAAATATTACAAGGTAAAGGTTAAAATGACCTACCAGGTAGTTGTACTGCACATTGATTTAATTATGGTGATTCAAATATACCATAGATTTGATGTCCATATATTCTACGGTTTAAAAGAGTTAAAAAAAGTTGCTAGGTACTAATTGGTGGTTTTTCTCGTGGTACTCCGACTTTCCTCCACCAAGGGGCCACGGTGGCTGAGTGGATAAGATGCCCCAACATATTACCACAAGCCTGCCACCTCTGGGTCGAGAGTCTGAATCTCATGTGGGGCAGTTTTCAGGAACTGACTGATGATCAGTGGTTTTTCTCTGAGTACTCCGACTTTCCTCCACCATCAAACCTGCCGTACATGTCCTTACATGATGGAACCTTGTAAATAACAATAATAATAGGATGTAAAACTAAACAAACTAAATACCTCCACCATTTAAACCTGGCATAATACCTTAAATGACCCTGGCTCTCCTGCCAATGGCCTGACTATGTATTAGTGGTTATCTGGTTATCGGCTTTAAGCACTGGAAGATACAGGCAGTCTCCATTGAAAAGAGTAACTCTGATTTTGTATTAGGGTCAGAGGAATAGAACCAAAAATGGATCTATCTGGCTATTTGGGTATTGCATATTTAAGAGTTACCTCCCTTGCAGGACAGGTATCCATTGTGACGTCGTTGTTTTGTGAACAAAACTCATGGGTTTTTTTTTCTGAAAAGTATGAAATGTAACGTGTACAAACTTATAACATTATAATCAATACCTTCTTACTAGGGCAGATAACTCTGTAATATAGTGCAATAATTTGTAATATGCAAATACGGAATATTGATGAAAGGACTAACTTTCTTAAACTTATAATTAATTCTTATGCCAAACCATCATTAATTCAACTGGACTTTGTTAACTGGAAGCCATATAACTTGAAGACTTGTTTAATTTGCACTGTTTTTTTCTTGGTTGTAACTAAAAATGATCAATAATTTATCTATGAATTTCGGTCTCCAACCTCAATGAAAATTGGTAATAGGGGTTTTAAGGGATAGCGAACAACATGCAAACATTTTCATTAATATTTTTGTATTACAAGATGGCCGCTGGTCCACTTCCTATTTTTATATTTCGGTCCCTGATTTCAATGAAAATTGGTATATAGGAGTATTAAGGGATGGCGTACAACATGCAAATATTTTCGTAATTATCGTTAAGATTTTGGCATTCCAAGATGGCCGCTGGGCCAATTTCCTGTTTTTATGGTTTGGTTTCTGATTTCACTGAAAATTGGTATTAAGGGGTATGAAGGGATACTGAACAATATGATAAACATTTTGAGAGATTGTCGCTGGACCAAATTCTGTATGTCTGCAATTCATTGAAAATTGGTAAATCGGGGTGAAAGTTAACTTAAAATTTAAAGAGATGCCGTACAGTCATGATCACTGCCAAATTAATTCCTCTGAAAATAGAATTGTAGTAGTTATGTACTTTTTAGGAGACCCTGAATTCCAATATAAAAGTACATCAATATGTATATTAATAATGTTGTCTGGTTCTGAGAGATGCTTTACCACTGACAAATTTTTTTTTCACTTATAAAAAACTGGAACAGACGAATCAGTATTTTCTTCAGTTACAAAAGTTACTTACTTTACACCATTACCACCATTAAAAAATTTAAGCTTCATATTTTACTTTAAGATAGAAATATTAAAAATAATTAATTGTGTCCTGAAAAAATTCTGTGGCGCTATGTCCTATATGGAATGAAGTACTGATTGCGCATGCACTAAAAGCAAAATAAGGTATCTTATAATATTTGTTTTAGTGTTAATTGGACATATATCTACACGATTAAACACCAATTATTGTTCAAATGATGAGTATCGTTTATGCTCTGGGTCAGAAAAAAGAGCTAGACACTGTATTATCAACTGTGTCAAACACTTCGTCAAATGTGTTAATTGTTAAAAAAAAGTGAGAAAAATAGCATATCAAAACTGTCATAATACTGGATAATAATTCAGTCAGATATATTAGCTTGGTCCAAGTAAATCTAAAGTGAAAAGCTCAATTATAGAAAACTCGGTTAATTATAATCAACACCTTCCTGCAAGGGCAGATAACTCTATAATATGCAAAGACGGAATATTAGTTAAAGTGTTAATTTTCTTAAACTAACCGATCTTTATGCCAAACCATCATTAATTCAGCAAAACCTTGTTAACTGGAAGTTAAATAACTTGAATATGTTGTTTAATTTGTACAATTTTGTTGGCTGTTTGTAGTATGAATGACACTCCCCTCTCAAAGGCTTCAAATCATACTTTTAAATATTACAGTCTGTCGTATGAATGACTCTTTCAAAGACTTCAAAGATTACATGTGAATATTTTCCAAACAGCAAATCACAAAATTTAAGACCCACAAAACTTAGTAACTTATAATGTACAGTACCGTCGAGGATTTCTCTCTCCCTGAACCTTCTCTCTGTCATTATTTATGTAACTGATGTCGGTCAGTAGATCGGAATTATCACCTGCTCGTTGGCACGTGTTATGAATCCTGAACCTTCTCTCTGTCATTATTTATGTAACTGATGTCGGTCAGTAGATCGGAATTATCACCTGCTCGTTGGCACGTGTTGTGAATCATTTCATTATTCGTTGTGTTGTCTGGTTCTGAAAGATGCTACACTGCTGACAAAAGCAGACAAAGGACTGGGTATGGTAAGGGTCCTTTGTGGCCCCCAAATCCGCTATTTTTCAAAGTCTGTTATTTTAAGATGTTAATCTTGCATTTCAAATATTGACTACATACCTGACATATTTGATAGTGCTATAAGGTAATATAGCAGTTCTAGTTGTCATGGCAACCATTTTTAATACATAAATTATGCAAAATGTTAAAATTTCCTCAAAATTGGCCTTTTTAAAGTAATTTTTCATCTAGTTAACATAGAGCGCATTTTACAACAAACTTTATATTTCTCAAAATTATGTATTTTTCGTGTATGATTATTCCCTTAAAATATTAAGTTTGTTCTGGGTTGTGCTCTATTGCTTTTAAAAGTAAATCTGTCAAAAAATATGCCCAAATTGACCAAATTTTCAAATTTGCATAATTTATGCAAAGCTATCATAGTTATAAAGCAAAAACATACTTTCTGTCAACAAAAATATCATTAAGTTTTTATTAGGGGCATATTCAATATTTCAAACGCAGCGACTTAATTGCTTAATACTTAATTTGAAATTTGGTAGATTTAGGGGCCAAAAAGAGACATTACCATATCTAGTCCTTCATATTTTTCCTTTCAGTTACAAAAGTTACTTTACATAATTACCACCATTGAAAAAAAGTTTGAGTTTCAAATTTTACTTCAAAAAAGAAAATATTAAAATTATTACAAATAATTAATTGCATCCGGAAAAAAAATATCTGTAACACTATGTCCTATATGGAATAAAGCACGGATTGTGCAAGCACCAAAAGCAAAAGTATCTTATAATATATTTTTGTGTTAATTGGACATATAGATATCTACATGATTAACAACACCAAGCATTGTTCAAATGATGTGTATTGTTTATGTTGGCGATGGGGCATCTTTAAAGCAACTAATTTTATATAATGGGTCGAAAGCTGGGTCAGAAAAAAAGTGCTCGACTTTGTATTATCAATTGTGTCAATAACACTGGTCAAATGTGTGGTAATTAAGCCAAGTGAGAAAGAATATCAAAACTGTTATAAATTTGATAATAATTCAGTCAGTTTATGCTAGATCGAATATTGGTTCAACAACATGCTGAACTTTTGCCCTTGCCTGTGTAGTCAAGAAATTTTTGTCTAGGAGTACTCAAATCACTTTTACAGTAATGTGTTTACCTTATTAGATGCATTTTTTTGTCTAAAAATAATTTCAACAACTCGTAAGTGGTTATGTATTTGTTTAACATGCTTGACTTTGGCTCGGGTATGGGTACAGCGTACATGTTGTACCTGCTTAATCGTATTGATCAACGATTTAGAATTTCAAAGGTATCAATCAAAATACTTAACAATGTCGTGAAATTTGTCAATATTTCTTGTTATATGTTTCATAAGGAATGTAGAACAATACATTTATGTCATATTTTGCTTCGTGGTTATGTAACAGAATTCAGCCTCACTGAATTGTCCCTTTAATGAACCTGTTTCATTGGTCAAAATTTACTGTCAATTTTAGTGGAAAATTATTTTGAAGTGGATTTGAGATATGAAAAATTCAATGATTATAGTGTTCAAACATAAAATGTCATTTGGATGCCATAGTAACTGAATGAAATATATGACACAATGGTTAAAGTTTTCAAAACATAAAATGTCATTTGGATGCCATAGTAACTGAATGAAATATATGACACAATGGTTAAAGTTTTCAAAACATAAAATGTCATTTTGATACCATGGTAACTAAACACATTCTGATACAATGGTTATAGTTTTCATTACATGAAATGTTATTTTGTTGCCATGGTAACTGAATAAATTGTGACATTAATTTGCCTGCTAATTGATTATTACAGTACGGTATTAAGAAGAAAGAGCCAGAAGTCGATCCCACCGCCATGTTGCAGGAAGATGCTGATGGTCGACTGGGCAGAAAGAAGAAGACTCCAGCAGAACTTGCAGCGGAGGCAAACGCCGACTCTGAAGATGAAGATGAATTTACAAGTAAATTTTCAGCCTTGTGTTGCTGTATGAACTTTGTGTGATGACAATTTCACATAACAATTTCTGTTTTTGTTCATTTAATGTTATGGATGTGTGTCACGCCTCCAGTAATTAGTCACATGTGATCTGTGCACCTCCAGTAATTAGTCACATGTGACCTGTACACACCTCCAGTAATTAGTCACATGTGACCTGTACACACCTCCAGTAATTAGTCATGTGTGACCTGTACACACCTCCAGTAATTAGTCACATGTGACCTGTGCATACCTCCAGTAATAAGTCACATGTGACCTGTACACACCTCCAGTAATTGGTCATGTGTGACCTGTACACACCTCCAGTAATTAGTTACATGTGACCTGTGCACACCTCCAGTAATTAGTTATGTGTGACCTGTACACATCTCTCGTAATTAGTTTCATGTGACCTGTACACACCTCCAGTAATTAGTCACATGTGACCCATACACACCTCCAGTAATTAGTCAAATGTGACCTGTACACACCTCCAGTAATTAGTCACATGTGACCTGTACACACCTCCAGTAATTATTCACATGTGACCTGTACACACCTCCAGTAGTTAGTCACATGTGACCTGTACACACCTCCAGTAATTAGACACATGTGACCTGTACACACCTCCAGTAATTAGACACATGTGACCTGTACACACCTCCAGTAATTAGACACATTTGACCCTTACACACCTTAAGAATAATTAGTCACAACAATATCAAATATTACTCATGTAGCTAGTTCATAGATTGATAATTGAGGAGTCATTAGGTCCCATATTTTACCCCCAATTTAGCCGCTACATTATTTTAGATTAATACAAACTTATGACATCAATAGCTGGTTCTTTAGGCACAAATACTTGAACAACTGGAGGATCATCTTGTAAAAAGGAGGATAGATTCTTTAACTACAGTTCAGGAGGTACCAGGTTCAAACTGAGAACCAAAAAATATCAGTCAGATGTTGAAATAGCAAGTTATCATAATCGTCACATGCCTGACATATGTCACTACCATTTACCTTGTCACAACTGAAAAATTGTCAAACATGGTGTACATACCATGTCATGTCTTCGGAAAAAAAATCATTCGCTTTCATTTCATTTGGTGCTATTTCAGTAGATTCTTTTATGTTCTGTACAATTCTGTCTATAAACTCCGGATATTTGAAACAGGATTTATAAACCTTTACTTTAAAATATAATAAAAGAACTGAATATCTTTTTTAAAATGAAAATTAGATAAAAGAAAATGTAGGCTTTTAACCTCACAATGGCTTGTTGTTTTCAAAGAGAGCATGAAAAGTAATTTTATTTGGTAGTTTTATCATTCATAGTTTCATACACATGTAATATTAATATTGATGTGATAAATATAAATGTAAAAATGTTCATGATTAGGTGATGACCTTTTAGTCATGTAGACTGGTTCCCGCCTCAGTTATCTCCCTTGCATTGGCTTCACTGAGGGCCGGTAGTGAACAGCCACCTTGAGTAGGAATTTCTAGTTCAGAGGGCGCATCATTTCTGGCCATTATATATCATCATGGAGATGTTTACTTCCATTAAGAAAAAATAACATCATTAACGTCATTCCCATTTGGAAACTAAGCTCTGGTAGCATGAAATAATTAAAAAGTGAAACTATAAGGTAATTTTGTTTGGTATATTTGTCGTCCAAATATAATTGAATTATTTATGTTAAAGATGCTCCACCGCCGACAGAGCATAAATGATGTTAATCATTTGAACAATAATTGGTGTTTAATCGTGTATATATATGCCTAATTAACACAAAAAATAATAAAAATAATTTATTTCGCCTTTGGTACATGCGCAATCAGTACTTCATTCCATATAGGATATAGTGTCACGGAATTTTTTCGGGATGCAATTAATTGTTTTTCATATTTTTAACTTGAAGTAAAATTAGAAGCTCAAACTTTTCAATGGTGGGAATGGTGTAAAGTAAGTAACTTTTGTAACTGGAGAAAAGTACTAAATCGTCTGCTCCTGTTTTTTATAGTGAAAAAATATCATTTGTCAGCGGTGGAGCCTCTTTAAGTTCTATTGCTTCATGTATAAAGGGGTTTCCCACATCTAATGTAAGTGATGTCTGTGAAACTGGGTTCATAGATTGACCAATCAGAAAATTATCATGGTTACCCGCTACTAGTCCCTAATGTGTGAAGCGCCGCCTGGTGGAGAGTAGAGAATTAAGGGAAGGGAACCAGTCTATTAGTCATAAATTTGTGATCCTTGTAAAATGGCACATATACTGCTGGTAGAGATTTTGTTCCTGAATTCTTAAAATATCACAATTACTATGTATCGTTCACTGTTACCAATAACTAGTCAATTTCATTATCAGGCTCCAAATAGAATGTCTTTATTTGGAGTGAGAGTTACGCCCCTTATCATCAGTCATCACGATTTATATTCCTCACTCTTAGGAATAGATTGAAGCTTTTATATGTATCTCATGTGTCAGGTTTTCAGAACATTTATAAATTGAAGAAAACTGAAAACATCATAGATTTCCAAGAAAAAAATCTAGTTAATATTTGAATAATAGATGAAAGAAAAGAGAAAATTTGGTAGATTTTCAGAGAAGTTCTGGTATTATTTGGATGAATGATGAAATTAAAGAAAAGAAAACAGAAAACCTGATAGATTTTCTGAAAAATTCTGTTAATATTTGAACAGAAAACTTGATTGATTTTCTGAAACTTGATAGATTTTCTGATTCTGTTAATATTTGAACAGAAAACTTGATAGATTTTCTGAAAGATTCTGTCATTATTTGAATATTAGAAATGAGGTTTTATAGACATTTTAAATGAATGCATGTTCTACCAGTGTGATGTTTGTTTTAGGATAATGATATGCTATGAAATATGATAGGAAGATGCTGAAAATGTTAAACAAACTTTGATGGTGATATGTTATATTTAAGATCTATGATCTCAATTAGTTAATTACAATTAAAATTTCATATTCATCTTAACTCTATTGCTATATAAATTATTCCAAAAAAAATTCTGTACAATAGTTAGGAATATCTTTGTATTTATAACTTTGTGTTACCCTGATTTGCACAATGGACAGTTCCAATTTGTGAAGTTGGACCAGTCCATTGTATTTCAAGGGATATTAGTTTTATGTAGAGATCTAATATTGTTATCATATAGGTGAAATGTGTATAGTTTAACAAACATGTATTTAAAAAACAAAATTTAAATTTTACATAGACATGTAAGTATTATGTGTATTTAAGAAGTTATATTTTGTTCAAGTTTTCTAATATTTCTTTGATTGAATTTGTCCTTTCTAAATTATTTAATATTTTCATTTTTGTTTATGTCAATTTTTAAGGATTTTTTTTTTTTTCTTTCATTTTTGGGGAAAATGTTTGTATGATTTGGATAAAATGTGTTCTTTGATAAATTATTACATTTCAAAGTAATTCTTTCAAATTTTGGAAAAAATTAATCACTGCCATTAGAGTTTTCTGAGAGCCAATACAAATGTTTATATACTATTTGTACCCCTAATGACCCTCAAAGTTTTTTTCAAACCTTGTACTTAATGAGCTGATTGTTGTATTTCAAATATTGAGTACATCCCTATCAAACAGTTGGATAGGTAGTTGTATATTTGAAGCTGTAGTTGCTATGGCAACGATCCAAGTTTTGCATAAATTCGGTAACAAGGAAAATTCTGTCAATTTTGGCGATTTTTACCAGATTTTTCATCTCATAATTATAGAACACGTTATTGAATAAAGTTCATTTTTCTCCTAAAGATTTATCTTTAATATCTGTGTCTTCTGATGAAAATGAGGTTTGTTCAAGATGATGCTCTGATGTCTTTGAGAGAAATATTGTTATAAATTAAAGATGCTACTTTCAGTATCAGGCACCAAATGGAGGTAAACAAATGTAAGACTATATTTGTCCTGCATTTTAATTTAGAATAAATAATGAATTGATTAAAAAGATGGCTATTAACACTTACTGGACCAACAAGAAAAAGTCAATTATTTTTACAGATCAATTTTATTTTGTGTTGTTAAGATGGATAATTTTTACTTTTCATTATTATTTTTTTTCAACATTACCTGTCAAAACATTGAATTTTCTAGATAACCTTGCATAGGTTATGTGTTGAAGCTCAATTTCATTAGTTTTGTGTTTTTACAATATTTTTATGATATTATTATCAAGTTGTCATTGTGCCATTTCACTGATGTTTGTGCAATAGGGATGTATATAATTTACGGTTGTGTTTCAAGTAGAATGGATGAGATTTTAGGAGAACATAGTGCTACATTTCAAATTCTATCATCAGTTATTCATATTTTTCTGAAAATATGAACTTTATTAAAGTTTGAATATTTTAGGATTTATCATAATCTTTCATTAAATATTCTCAACCCCATGTACTGTATATGTTCACATTAGCTAGATAGCAGAGGCACTTTGATTAGCTTTGTTTAACTCGTTCACCCCTGTTAATTTATAATGAACTGTTCCAGCCTTTGAATCAGAAGGGCTCAACTGTGTCTTTAGGGGGGAATGAGTTAAGGTGGAAAGTTCCAGCATTTATATTACACTTCAGAAAGAAAAGAGTTCCACTTCTACAAGTACTCTCTGTAACATGGAGTTTCTTGCCAATACAATGTATTAAATCACTTTTTTGTCATTTTCTGCCATAAGATTATTTGCACTTGTAAGATGTAGATTACGATGTTTTTAGTTTTTGTTGTAAATTACCATCAATCATTTCAGAGAGACTAATGTAACTTCTTCTAAATTAGTCCCTGTAAAATGAATAATCATGCTGTTTAGAAAGTGTTACAACATCACCAGTATGTGTCACTGATTGTAGAAGTATACATTGCACATAACCTGTTCTTTTTTTATTTTGTTACATTCAAACTTGTCTTAGCGACCACCTCTGTATAAAGACCACCTGCTTAATAAGATCACTTTCTCAGGGTCCCATATGGTGAATTTCAACACAATTTGACCTGTGTATAAAGACCACTTGGCTGGAAAGAACTTTTTCGTGTTACCTTTGGTGGTCTTATAGACAGGTTTTACTGTAACCGTTTTTTCGGAAGAAATTTTATTGTCCTTGTACTAAAGTTAAGCTGATGTTCTCTCCCTGTTTTGTATTTAATGATACTACCTCTAAATGAATCCAACATCAAAATCTATTTGGTAGCTTGTTCATAAGTCCATTCGTTCTCCAAAAATCCAAGCTGTCACATAACATATATAGCTGTATATTGTCACAAACAGATCAATGTGTTGCACAGCTGTATATTGTCACAAACAGATCAATGTGTTGCACATCTTGAATTGTGATCATAAACTCTTACGGACAATGATCGACTCACCTCTTGTTACTCTCACTTAGCACCCCACCTCAATGCTCTCAGTGGTCAGTCTGACCACATTGTGGCAGTCTCTACCACTGACCAATCACATATGTGGTGACTTGTTGAGTTTTCATGAATGGCCCATCCTATGCGGTCAATTCTCCAAGCGGTCACTTTTCCATGTGTTCAGTGCATGTGTAATAGTATGATTACTGGACTGCAGTCATTTCTCTGAGTGGTCATTTTCTCGATTTGGTCACTCTTTAGTGGTCACTTCTCTGTGTGGGTACTACTGCCTACATTTTCTATCTTCTCTACAATTTAATAATGGCCATTGGTCACTGTGAAGAATAGAAATAATAGGGAAAAGGGAGATAACTCTGGATTGGGTTGATCCCAGACAACCAGGTAGCCCAACTGGTAGAGTAGCTCTGACTTAAGTTTTTGGAGGGTCACATGTTCGAACCGCAGTTCGACTTTGAATTTTTCTGCTCCTACTTCAGTATATCATAATTACCATTTCGGAATGTGACAAAGAATTTGTTGGCATATTGTGCTATTAACTATGTTTTCTTAATTTAGATTTTTTAAGATTTCCTACACGATAAGTCAATAAGCTTGGCACACAAGCAATGTTGATTCACATGAATTTCACCTGAAATTCACATGAATTTCATGTGATATTTTGTGTGAAAAAATATTACCTTACAGTGTGTACATGCAAGTTATCTTAGAAATTGGTACTATATCCAATGACTGTAAAGTAATTAGAAAATTGGGCCTAGCTAACACAACAACATGACTAAGATGTACCTTGTTTATTCTCTATTTCCTTCTCAGTTACCTTATCTCTCCCTTTTCTTTCCGTTTTTAGATATTTTTATCTCTATGTCCTTTCTTCACTGCCGCCCTGTTCTGTTCTAAGTTACGTTTTTCCTTGCTTTGTATCCATGTTTTTGCCCAGTTATCCAGCATTGATATAACCCTTCCATTGGTAACCTTCATTAATATTGTATTTAATTATCTCAGGGACAGTGTGAATCTAATAAGATTTATCATTTTCAGAGGTTTTGCATTATTTTTTACAATATTTTAAGACCTTTCATGTAATATAACGTTGATTCCATGTGTAGAAATCTCACTTTCCCCTAATTAAATACCGAAATTAGAGTTTATTGAATCTTATTGGCCATAAAAATTATTGGAAGTAGAAAACATATTTAAGAGAAAATATCTTTTGGTAATATATGTGTTATAACTACCTGACTTAAGTTCTAAGAAATAATTGGACGACTACAGAATCCAATTATAGTATTTTTCTTTTCTTTTTTTTTAATTTTTATTTTGATAAAAATCTGTTTATATATACTGGTGGAAAAAATTATGATTATTTACTTATGTCAAATAACGTTTGAAACAGAGTCCGATTTTTACAATTGAAATAATAACAGAAAATCGAGAAAGCCGTAATGATATATAGATCAAATATCTTTTATGTTTTCCAGTGCCAAAAAGTCTTGATGAATTGAAATCGAAAGTGGTCACTAGTGTTGGGGAAGTAACTGAAAAGTGTTCTCTACAGTGAGATAGGCTTGCTTTTCTTATGTAAGTAATTGTCCCGTTGTGTAATGCACTGTAGCAATAGGTCTATGCATATTGCAGAGTTACTTACCTTGCCGGTAGGTATCTGACCATAAATTTGACGTCATTGTTTCGTGAGTACAATTCATGTCATTTCTTTTATGAAAAGGATGATGTTACACTCGCAAACACATGATGTCACAATCAATACCTACCTGCAAGGGCAGATAACTCTGAAATGTGCAAAGGCTGTATTAGTCTCACCTCTATGTTGTCAGCCTCCGTAGCCATTCAACTCACCTTCATATTGTCAGTCGCTGTAGCTGTTGCACCATTAATGTTGTCTTTACTTAATCCACTTTTCCTGTTTAAGATGAGCAAAGTTGATTTTTATTCAGGCTTTTGTTGTTAAATTCATCTTAATTTTACAAAATCTTAATCCTAATCTTAATATCCATCTTAATTTTACAAAAACAATAAGAAGCCAGACTGCATACATTTTCTACATCTAAAAAACACCAATTCATAATTACCTCAGATCTTAAAGTTTTTATATATCTTGCATTTTCTAATTCTTTCTGCATGTTTTTTTTTTTTTTTTTTTGTTAAACATAAATAAATCAACTGATAACCAAGTTTCATAAGTTATCGGAGTTATCTATTCTTCGGGCAGGTATCAGTTATCGAGGTTATTTTCATAAGATTTTCTGATTTGTTCTGATTTGCAATCAATGCAAGAACAAAAACATCAGCTTTATTATCTCCCTTGATTTATCATCTCCCTTGATTTAGTCCACAAACTCAAGAGATTATTTTTTTCCAACTCAATTTACAATATCAATTTCTTAATTCCGATATTACAACAATGTTAGGTGTTCACTCCATTCTCAAAATGTTTTTTTTTAAGGTATGAATTTTTATTAATTGGCCAATCAGGAAGTCAAATTTACAACGAAAATAAAGAAAAATTAATTATTTATGATTTGTGTGTAAATGGAGTTGCTAACATTAACACTAAATTACACTTCTTTGTTTTTTTGTTTTGTCGCATTGCCTTGATTGTTGTTGCTTTGGCGAGAATATGATGAGTATATATGATACAACACATAAATATACTCGTAATGATATACATTATAGTATAGTATGTGTGAGAGTGTTATCTTTTTCCTTTCCAAGTTTTCCATAAACTTAAGTTTTTAGCCTCAAAACTTGAATAAATAACATAATTAATTGCCAATAGTCATTATACAGATGCAAAATAAAATATGATTAATTTCCATATAATCACTTTACAGTATGCATGCACAAATGAAAACTCGAGATTCCTTGATATAAAAATTGCAATTTGAAAAAAAAAAAAAGGAATTCAGCTATTATAATGGCTTATTATTTGATAAACAAAATATTTTTTGAATTCTTTTTTTGTATATTTCGAAACAAAATATTGTTGATGGAAAAACTGATATTTTTTTATTTGAAAAATTCAATTTAAAAAAAAATATTGGTTAAAAAAAAGGGATATGATAATAAAAATTTTGTTTCATAATTTCTGGAAATTTATCTATGGTGCAATTATTTTCTAGTGTGTTGGCAGCAAGCAGAACGGGATGGATGTGGCCGCGGTCAGTAGGCCCTAGGGACCTCTTTGACTTATGCATTTTTGTTGTGAGCGCGAGACAATGTAGGGCAATGTGGTCCGGCAGGGATTCTTACATCAGCGCTATTGTTGTCACCGATACATCAGGGGAGATAACTCTCTTTTACCATCTATAGAAAGTTCTTGTATATGTGCCGTTTTATATTTATTTGTTAGCAGTGATAGATAAAGAACATTGAAATCAGCATGATTTGCAAGTGGGAATGAATCTAGAACATTTACAATATCAATTGATGAATAGGGTAAAAATTGAAAATTTTCCAATTTGATTTAATTTCTGTTGGTATCCATGTTAAAGTATATAGGAGGGAAGTATGTTTTCATTGTAATAGCATGGTGACATTATCCCTTTTCTTAAGGGAATAGAGTGAGCTTAAGAATATCATTGTCAACTTCGGTAAGCTTCAGGATAGTGATAGAAATTTGTTATTTTGTTGAAAAAATAGTGAGCTTTAGGATATTGATTCTAACAAGCATACATTTTGGGGTATGTCTGATATCTGGAGTGATCTTAAGGATATTAATTTTCTCAAGAGTGAACTTTAGAACATCTTTTTATCTCAGGTAAACTTCAGGATATTGATAGAAATTTGTTATTTTGGTGAAAAATAGTGAGCTTTACAATATTGATTCTATCAAGAGTGAACTTAAGATTATTGTTGTTATCAAGAGTGAACTTAAGATTATTGTTGTTGAGATCTAGATTTGTGCTTTTGATGAACAATAGTGAGCTTTGAGAAGTTGACACCTAGATGAGTGAGCTATTGACAACAAGGAGTCATTAGGAATGGATTAAGTGAGCTATAGATCATCATTTTGGATATTGTCTGTAGTGAGCTTTGGGACATTGTCGGTGAACTTTGAATTCATGTATAGGCAGGATATTCCAACTGATCTCTTAATATTGATTTTTTATTGTACAGTTAAATTTGATTATTCATAGAGCAATTTCTGCTTTTTTCTAATTTTTGTACAAGTGATTGCTGATCAAGCAATTTAAGAATAATGACAATTATTTGATATTTTAACTGGAATTTAAGATTTGTTTCGTCTAAAGAATTCAAAGCTACCAAATAATAGAGAGAGTTTGCTTTAACTCATTCACCCCTGAAATTTTATAATGGACTGGTCTAGTCTTTGATTTAGAAGAGTCTAAATGTGTCTTCAGGGGCGAATAAATATAGAATATGTCGACATATATACTGTCTAATCTGGGTTTTATTTTCCAACATAAACCATATAAAATAATTAATTAAAGGTAACCATAATTTTTAAAAGTAAATACATATTGTTATAAGCTTTTAAAATTGTATAAAATGGTAAAATTTTAGAACAATACATAAAATTTTGTCAAGTATGAAACAAGATTACACAAGTCATAATATGATCCGATATTATGATATCCGATATCATCAGATATCCGGCCACAGAAATCATCTGTTCTTTGTAGTATATATGTACTTAGATTATAGGCATAAAATTTAACAAGTCTGGGAGTTTGAAGTGCGCGAGTTATAGGTCAATTTTATCAAATATGCAATTGTTTTTTATTTAATGATATTTCTGGAGACATTTTTGCACCACCAGCTGAACAATGGAATCAATTGTCTCTATAAGTGTATTGTTTGGGATGTCCGTCGTTTGGTACTGTGTAGTCAATCCTGCTCCGATAATCACACCGACCATACATTTTTAAATTTGCCCCCTTTTTTTTTAATCTTATTTTCTTTTGTTTTTATCCATAAAATAGTTGCAATGTTTCAATGTAACACAGTGTTTTGAATTTATTTTATTTTTCTCAAAATTTTAAACATTTAATTACAGTAAATTATTAAAAAAAAATTCCATTATTCATTTTCTGCTGTTCAGAATCTGTGACCAATGAGCCAGTTAATGTTCTTAATATCCATATACATGTATATACAACTACAAAGGGTAAATCTTAGTGTCTAATGACCAGTAATACAATTCTAGATGCCAATTTAGATGGGAGGAAAAATGACCACTTAATGTGGTCATTATTCTTTTGGGAAAATGACTCCCTCAATGTGATCACTATTCTTTGAGAAAAATGGCCACTCAACGTGGTCACTACTCTGTGTGGAAAATGACCACTCAATGTGGTCACTAATTCTGTGTGGAAAATGACCACTCAACGTGGTCACTATTCTTTGGGCAAAATGGCCACTCAGAATGGTCACTTGAAACATCTTATTTGTCTTTTTCTTTGCATATGTCCAGATATGCAACTCTAGTTACCAACTTCGACAATCAGGTAGACTTTGGACCTCTATACATCCTAGGAGCAGTTTTTGGTCCTAATTTAAAATCTGTATGAATCCAGCAGTATGTCATAATCCCGATCATCAATGTCCTGAACCACTTCCATTGATTTGGTCCGACCGTGGGCTTTAATAGGCCTGAATCATAAGAGTTCAGTCGGGTGATTGTAAATACATACGTTTGTCATTCCATGTTGATCCTGAATTCCTTACATTGTTATAGATACATTTTATTGTTTTTAATCCCAAGATATCTACTAACAAAATACAAAATATGCAAATTACATTTGTTGTACATTGATTTACACTCAGCTTTAAGTTTGTTTTTTGCTTTTATATTGTTTATTGTTATTTGAACATGTTATAGTGCAGTGTATAAAACTTCACAATAAAGGACGTATGTTGAGGTGTGCATTAAACATTCCAGTGATCTTTACAACTGTAAGGATCTCTATCAATAAAAGGGTTATCTGCCCTTGGTTCCACAGGGTTATCTGCCCTTGGTTCCACAGGGTTATCCACAGTTGACAAGGTTATCTGCCTTGTTCTGTCCTTGATTCCACAGGGTTATCTTACCTTGATTCCACAGTTGACAGGGTTATTTGCCCTCGGTTCCTAAAGGTTATCTGCCCTTGGTTCCACAGGGTTATCTAACCTTGATTCCACAGTTGACAGGGTTATTTGCCCTCGGTTCCTAAAGGTTATCTGCCCTTGGTTCCACAGGGTTATCTAACCTTGATTCAACAGTTGACAGGGTTATCTGCCTTGTTCTGTCCTTGATTCTACAGGGTTATCTACCTTTTTTTCTATAACAAAAGGTTAGTGATATGTCTGATTGTATCCATTGTTTAATCAAAATAAACTGAATATTTATTGTAAATTATCTTAAATTACAAAGATTGTCCTCACTCATTTCTATATTTAGTTATCTTCAACTAACTGACCAACACTGACCGGTCTCATGGCCAGGGATATTAAACTTGACCATGCACACATCATTGCCATGGTTTTCTACACAACTGTGCTAATTATTGCTCAGATATATAGGTCACATTGACCTAGATCTCTTCTCGAAGTTATTTTCTAGTAAGTTAATATGTTATCGTTGTATACATTTTATTTAAATGTTATTGTTGTTGTGAATTAAGTTGTTGATTCTTTTTTATTGAGTTTGTAGTGATTGTATTTATCAAGCATAATATTTCACATGTGTTATTATATTGTATTATGGTATTACCATGTATTATATTAAAATTATAATGTATTTTGTTGTATTATAATGTATTATATTAAAATTACAATGTATCATATTGTATTACAATTTATTATGTTGTATTACAATGTATTATATTGTATAACAATGTATCATATTGGTTTACAATGTATTATGTTGTATTACAATGTATAATATTGTATAACAATGTATCATATTGGTTTACAATGTATTATGCTGTATTACAATATACAATGTATTATATTACAATATATTATATTGTATTCTAAATGTCTTACATTTCCATCAATAGTTTTGTGAAATGCATACATTGTACAGTAGAAATCTTAGTACATACATTTTTTCAGTTCATACACTGTATACGATGTTGCATCACATTACCTATTGTTTGTTAATGTATAACAATACACTGCCAAGCAGATCTTTACATTATTTATACAATGTTGATATCTACACTCTAGATCTTTGTTCAGCTTTCATACTGTATATGGTTGTTACTTATGACCGTTAGTGTTAGATTAATTACAATGTAAATGATGACTAATTATATATGTAATAATTAATATACTAAATATCCATGCTTCATGAAATCCACTGAACTAAGGTCTGTGTAGCTGGCATAATAGTTTTGTTTTAGTGCAATTTACATTTCTATATATTTATTGAAGTTAATAAGAAATTAAGGACTAATATTGAAGTTACTATGAAATTAAGGACTAATATTGAAGTTACTAAGAAATTAAGGACTAATATTGAAGTTACTAAGAAATTTAGGACTAATATTGAAGTTATATATTACTAAGAAATTAAGGACAAATATTGAAGTTTCTATGAAAGTTACGACTAATATTGAAGTTACTAAGAAAGTTAGGACTAATATTGAAGTTACTAAGAAATTAAGGACTAATATTGAAGTTACTAAGAAAGTTGAAATTACTAAGAAATTAAGGACAAATATTGAAGTTACTAAGAAAGTTACGACTAATATTGAAGTTACTAAGAAAGTTACGACTAATATCGAAGTTACTAAGAAAGTTACGACTAATATTGAAGTTACTAAGAAATTAAGGACTAATATTGAAGTTGCTAAGAAAGTTACGACTAATATCGAAGTTACTAAGAAAGTTACGACTAATATCGAAGTTACTAAGAAATTAAGGACTAATATTGAAGTTACTAAGAAATTAAGGAATATAATATTGAAGTTGCTAAGAAAGTTACGACTAATATCGAAGTTACTAAGAGCATAGTTACGACTAATATTGAAGTTGCTAAGAAAGTTACGACTAATATTGAATTAGTTACCAAGAAACCTTAAGGACTAATATTGACCCTGGCTGTTAATAGGACGTAAAACTAAACAAACCAAACCAAACACATAAACAGGTCAAAGGTCAATCAGTTTCATAATAGTAGATGTTACGGCATACTGCTACTGAACTAGTATGGTCATGGTTTGATGAACCAGTTCTAGTATTGTCAAGGTTTGATGAACCAGTTCTAGTACCAATTCTAGTAATGTCATGGTTTGATGAACAAGAGCTAGCGCCTGTATGGTCATGGTGAACCGTGAACCAGAAACAGGCCTAAATCGGTCTAATAATATTGCTGGTAGCCAGTCCTTTGTCAGTGGGTACAAAGGCATAACCGTACTCAACAACTAGTTTTTACATCATTTCCATAATTATATAAGAAATATGTTTTTCCCTTGGAAGTATAAATCAATATATTAAAATTTCTCTAAATTCATTTATCACTTGAAAGTGGTAAAAGAAATAAATGGTCATTATTCAAATTTCATTTTAGTTAAAAAATGAAAAATACACTTGTGTAATGTATAACTTACAACCTGTCAAAATGTGTATCGGCACCATAACCTGTCCTGGCCGACAACCTCTCTAATTCCATCACTGTTCAGTAATAGTCCAATCCATGACAAATTTAGGACCTCTGTATTTCGACATTCCAGTGTAGCAGGTGTCGGTTTGGACAGGTTCCAGTGTAACCAGGGATTGTAGTCCCATCTTCATTTGTACTTCCTCATCGTACTTGTTTCACTGTAGTGCAACTAGTACGGCAACGATGTTTTGATCCGTTTCCGGTATCGCTTCGATATACGAGTACCGAACAGGTAGGTTCCAACTTGTAGAGTTTAAATACATTGCGCATGGTGTTACAGACCGATATTCAGCTCAAGTGTTGATTAGATATCCTACCTTGTATTAAGATCGTGATTTCACGCAAAGTACTCACATTTATCATACAATTGTGACACTTACATACAGCTTGATGCGAGTTCCTGGCAAAAACGTCAAGTTTTCATCTGAATCTTGCTTATTATCCAAGATATTCACAAAATATGACTGAGAAACAAATTATTAGGTTCATATGTATTAATCTGATATGCGCTTTGCTATATTTGATGAAGAATAAAGAGTGTTTGACCCATTGTTTACATCGTTGTGTCAGTCTTTGCGCAACGGTTTTGATCGATGATATTGCGAAAAAGTGTACGGTTTGGAGTTTGGGATTGCAACGGTTTGGCATTATTTATATGATGGCATCTCCATGCGTAATAAAATTCAACTGTAGCGTATTAAGCACAGGAATCTGAGAATTAGTTACAGTTTTTATAATTATGGACCCACCAGAGTGCCAATAGACTATTTTAAGACGTTTTAGGGACCTAGATAAAAAAAAAAAACATTAAAAATTCTATTCTACATTAAACACACATAGTACAATGTAGAATAGGATGTTTACCGATTTTTTTATCTAGACCCCTAAAACGTCTAAAATGGTCTTTGGGTACTCTTGTGGGTCCACGATTACATTATATATAATTAATGTACATAAATATATAAACTGTAAATAATTATTCTATAAAGTACGTTCATATGTATATATTGCGAAAGGTGGAAAGCTCCCCGACAAAAAAAAACAAGAAAAATCTACCACGCCTGCGCTTTAGCAGCCAAAAATCATATTTCTAGGAAGTCTAAAGAAACAGATTACTAACGTTGGAAAGAGCGTTACTTTTTCCTTTTGAAATCGTATAAAATGGTCCATAGGCACTGTGTTGGGTGTACATTGATACAAACTTTATCTCATTATCAGACTTGTGGGCGTAACGTCTTGGTTTCTTGATGTCTCTTCATCGTTTTTGAAATTACGTCAGATTGAATTTCCTGCCCGTTTATAACCGTTATTTATATTGTCGCTGTACACATGTACAGTACCTATGTCTGGCTATTAAACCAAATGTATGATAATTCTCAATATTAACATTGGCAGTTACATGCAGATTTTGGTGTACTAATAATTTCTTCAGAGTTCAAGCGGTCACAAAAACACTGAGTTTAAGTCAATGTGAGAATTCATTGAATATTGAAAAAGTATTCTTATAATTGAAGAAGTATATAGATATATATTTGTATATTTGGTTTATCGGTAGTCAGATACTGTCATTGTTTAATCGGTTGCTCATGACAACACACCAGAAGAAATCGAACAAAGTTTCCCCAAAAATCATCAACTGTTTATCAAATAATATTCTAACTCTATACAGACGTATACGAACGCGTTTTATTATTAAACTTAAGGTAGGTCCATACTTTTGAAAATCACGCCAATTCATATGACGTTATACCGGAAGTTGCGGAGGTTGTTTTGAATTCCAGAATGGTTTCCGATACGCCACGACATCACACTTGGATATTTTTTCAATAGGTGAAAATTGTCTACATATAATATTGAATGTTTAAAATCATTAAATAAATCAAATAAAAGCAGTGAAGTGAAAATTATATGCTATCTCTGTGGTTTTTGCGGTCCCTGTCGTAAATGGGAATGGATTTTTAAACACCGGAAGTGCCGTTCGTCGCTATAAATCATAAGAGGGGACCCGGCCGGACCGAAATTCCGGAATTCTAAAAAAAAAATCGCATACGGATTTCCTTTAAACACAAAATTTGGAGAAAATCATAAAAACAAACAGGCATAAACCAGATATACTATCACAAAAACATATGAACTGATGTGGAATGTTTTTTTGCGGCATGATTTTCAAAAAAATAGTCAAATATGACCCATCTTAGCACGGGATGAAATGGGGGTAGGGTTGTGAGTTATAAACTTCAAGCTCTCAAAATTGTGAAATTTTGATCGAGGACCCCATGTTTTTATATGATTTTCGAAAAATATATTATCCTGGGCATATCATATACAAATATTGTGAAATTGACATGGATTTTCATTTCCTTTTTGGCCTATTCATTGATTTTTTACGGGCGAAAATATGGCAAAACATGATAATTACGTATAGAAACGGTCCTGGAAAATAACAAAAACTACTTAGCATTTGTAAAAATACAAGAGTTTTGTATATTGTTCTATCGTTAGAAATTTAGGACACAAAAATTCAACAGGATCGAGACTACATTCACCCTAATAATTACAGAAAACATTATTATTTTATGAATTTTTCTATTTTCGGCCAGCAAATTTGCACGGATGGTATATTTCAAGCTCAAATATCTCAAAAAGTAGTTCTAGAACACCCATTTATCTTTACAGATTTGAAATCTACATGAAAAATGAAAGAAAATAAGACCTGTTAGAAAAAAATGACATGGGTTTTCCCAAAAGTATGGAGCTACCTTAAGCTTTTTTTTCTTTATAACTGGAACGACTAGTGATTTTGCCCGTGTAATATTTTTGCATGTATCACTAGTGTAATTAAGCATTCGTTGTCATATTTTGACATGCATTGGTGTGTGACATAAATGGGTTGTTCTCGCATATCTATTAAGGTGCGGATATATGTTAAAACACAGTCACATGATATATATATTTTGTACTATTATGGTGTGCTAATTTGCACCAAGTATTTATAAGTATATTTACATTGTAAGTCCTTGTGCGTGATATTTGATGTGCTTTTTTTAAATTAAAATAGCCGATGTATGCAAAAATATGACATGAACAAGGTTACTGTATATCAAGCTCACTACGGGATAAATTAGTATACCCATTTGTAGTCTACTACTAGAACAAATATACGTACCCGGCCTACTATACCTTTCGGCCGCGTACAAATTGGTACCTATGTGTCTTAGTGGAGCATGCGCAGTGCCTCCGAAAATCACTGGGGCACAATTTTATATACTTTTTGTAGGTTTCCAATTATTTTGTGCGTATACAAGCATTTATATATTATTTTTGTCGAAAACAAACATACAATGTAAGTACCATTCTTAATATCTACCATACCGCTCACAAAACGTCAAATTCGTAAATTGTAGACTTGCTGTATAAATTCTCTTCAGAAACGCCTTCATATGTGTATATGTGTAAAAAACGTGTCTCGCTGAGAATTTGATATTTTACATGGTTCATTTTCATGGCCTAGTAGGTAAGCGATATTAATCAAGTACGATTAAATGCAAACAAACTTTTTATAATGGTTTACATATATAATCATTACTTTGCTCCATTAGCAGTAATAGGCGCCAATTGTAGTTCTAAAGACGACACCATTTTCTGTCTAAAAGTCTTTTGAGCTACAATATTGCAGCTAGGCTACTACAAAATTAAGATTGCGTTTCTTACTTTACTTGAAGCTTTCCTAAGTCGCCTAACCGCGTACACGTTAAATATTATGTCTGATGAATTTAATTCTAATAATAGTACACAAATTGGTCTATTTTCATGTCATTTTCTGAAAGATAGAAATCCAAACCGTACACTCACTTTTGTTTTTAACTTGTGTCTCAACCGTACACTATTGAAATTCAAAACCGTTGCGCGTACTAGTTGCACTACAGTGTGTTTGTCACTGATAAAGTTACGGGACATATCTGTCTATAGAACAGTACCTACGCCCCAGCCCGACGACTCAAATCTCAATACCAGCCTGTTAAACTCCGAATTCTCAAGCACCTAATAGGAGATAGCTTCTCATATCACAAACCTTTAATAATCAAAGTCTTTGATCAGTCAAAAAACTCTCAGCTAAGTTTTCTTGAAAACCTTCTGGATCAAATAAAATCTTTGACCAGCCGAAAAATCTACTGAATTTTCTAGAAAACCTGCTGGATCAACAAAATCTATGTCTACATATTAAAGACTTTTTCTCAATTAATGTCTTGTTAAAATATATTTCCAAAGAAATTTGAAATCATTATGATGCTTGGAATCCTACAAGACTGCATGCTTTGAAAGTATTTGGATCTCCAGAAATTGCAAAGTCATAGAATCAGCGCATGAAGGTGAAAATTGCATAATTAGAGCACGAAGAAGCTAATTAAAGAGTCCGGCTGGCTGGGGTAGGGGCGACTTTAATTGTACATAAAATGCTAGTATGAAAATGCTCATGTTACATGTGATGATAAGTAGACATATAGATACACTTCATTACATAGGTTACGCTCGGTTAATTTGGAAGCTATCTCGGAAAATGTTCGCCCATTCTTCTCGGGCCCGAGAAACAAAGCAAAGTACATTGTACTATGGGATATAGGTCTTCCAGATAGCTTCCAATTTATAGGACATTTTAGAACAGTACTTGTTGATTGAATAAAGGATTTAAATCAATATGTGTTTTTTTAGTTTCTGTTCGTCAATTGTTTTACAATGACTCAACTTAATTTAATAAAGAGTTGTTCTGTATTTTTCTATTACAGAGTTAACTGCCCTTGTAGTTAGGTATTTTATTTCGTGATGTCATGTATTTGTGAGCGCTGCGTCATACTTTTCAGAGAAAACAATGCAATTTTTTGCTCGCAAAAGGTCACAATGGGTACCAACGTGCAAGAGTAACTCTGTAAAATACAAAGACACGATTCTTTCTTTTTCTATTGCAGAGTAACCTCCCTAGCAGGTAGGTATCCATTGTGACATCATTATTTTGTGAACGAAATTCACCACGTTTTCTGTCAAAAGTATGATTTTACGGTTGCAAGTACATGACGTCACAATCAAAGCCTACCCACAAGAGCAGATAACTCCTTAGTATAACAAGGACATAGTCATTCAGATCCCTCGCCAATGGAGATATCAAAGCTGAAGTAAATTTGATTGTGGAGACTTATGTGTATGAAAAAAAAACAGGAAAAAGGAAGTTGAGCTAAAGAAAGATGGAGTATAATTCAAGTAGAGCGGGGCTGCAATTGTTGAATCAGGTATACAGCCTTGACATTTATATTAGACTATATACACAAAGATGGGTGGAGCTTTGCAAAGTAACATTTACCATTTACCATAATATTTTCAGCAATGTTTCCATGGTAACAGAAAAAGTGCAAAAAATGAAAACCTAAAAATAGCAAAAGGTACTACTAGACCATAAAAAGAATGTGTCTATGAAGTTTCGTGGAAATATCTCTGCTGGTTTTAGAGTTATGCTCCGGAAATGAACCTGCTACAAAAATATGATATTTTCAGCAATGTTTCTATGGTTACAGAAAAAAGCACAAAAAGTGAAAACCTAAAAATAGCAAAAGGCACTACTAGACCATTAGAACAATGTGTCTATGAAGTTTCATGGAAATATCTCTGCTGGTTTTAGAGTTGTGCTCCGGAAACGATTCTTACACAAAAATCTGCCATTTTCAGCAATGTTTCCATGGTTACAGAAAAAAAGTACAAAAAGTGAAAACCTTAAAATAGCAAAAGGCACTACTAGACCATAAGACTATGTGCCTATGGAGTTCCGTGGAAATATCTCTTCTGGTTTTAGAGTTATGCTCCGGAAACGAACCTGGTACAAAAATATGAAAATTTCAGCAATGTTTCCATGGTTACGAAAAAAGTGCAAAAAATGAAAACCTAAAAATAGCAAAAGGCACTACTAGACCATAAGACCAATGTGTGTATGAAGTTTCATGGAAATATCTCTACTGGTTTTAGAGTTATGCTCCGGAAACCATTCGTCGGACACGAACGACGGACGGACGACGGACGGACGGAACCCATTTGTATATCCCCCGCCCAACTTCTCAACTTCGCCCCAAACTTCAATAATTACTAAGGAGTTCATGATTCACCATAATGCTTCTTCTTGAACACAAACATTTAATATACATTCAAGTACTGTAAAGTGCTTTGATTTCTCAGTCTAAATATCTTATCAAGTTATCAACCCTTGATACAAAATAACTGATCAGTATGCTAGACTACGAGATATTTCTTTAGTTTGTTGTCATGACAAACAGCAATGACACACAGCAATTTGTTGTCATGACAACAGCAATGACACACACATGCAGCAGTTTGTCATGTCAATGACCAACAGCAGTTTGTTGTCAATGACAACAGCAAGCAATGACCACACAGCAGATGGGTCTCCTTGTATCACAGTAAAGCAACTTTCTTTCTTTGGCGATTTACTTTTACGAATTCAGAATAAATTCGCAAAAGTTTGTTTCCGTAGAAATATCATTACCTTTCTAATATTAAAAGGAATTGCCTCCTTTCAAGTTGAATTCCGCTAAAACTAATTCCTTGAACCAGTTTTGAAATTAAAACTGCAAATTTTACTAGCCGGGAAAAATGTTGGTTTACAGAAGGTTACAACCAAACAGCAAACATGGTGACCTTGGAACAAATTTCTTGGTTATTGAAAAGATGTGAATTGACCTACTTCATCATACAGCCTCGAATGAGGGTGAAGGTCATTTAATTAAACAAACATCATTTCAGAATGAACAGGTCAAGGTCATTTTTTTAACAATCGTAGGTGGAGAAATCACTGATGCAGCAAGCCAAAGACACTTCCTGACTTACCATGGTCAAGGTCATTCTACCTTAGCAAGAACGTAATCCAACAACTATAAATATTGTAGAATTTTATTCATATACATATAGAAATACCATACAAGTATCGTAACACAATGCCTCGTATACGATGACCGACCCATTCTCTCATGATCAGTGCTACATAAAACCAGTTATAGACAATATAAATTCAAACAAGCAACCCTGAAAACCTTTGGAAAAGAAATGATTGTGTTACTCCCTAGAACTCGCCCCAATCCCTATAAACATATCAAATATTCTTGAATTTTTAATTCTCAATTTTTTAACATCATATACCCACTACAAAGGCAATATTTCTTGATGTGAAGGCCCTTCCACATAATATTTTCTTCGCATGAAATACATGTGAAGAAAAAAAATCATGTGAATTTCATGTGAATTTCATGTGGAAATTTTTTTATTGTGAATTTCATGTGGGAGAAAAATTCATGTGAATTGCACCTGAAATTCTTGTGAAAGGTTTATGGGAAATTCATATAAAGATATATTGCCTTTGTATACTAATAAACTACTCTGAAATTTAACACAGAAAGAGAACTTGTTATATTACGACTTTGAGAGATTTAATCCTTAGGTTATCAGTTATACATTTCATATATTTATGAATTTTTCTCAGTTGATATAGATAATTATTGTAGCACTTGTCAACATGTCAACATGGAATGTCAATAAACAAATAAACAAAACAGAGTCACAAACAAATTCTGCAACAAAACGAGATCACAACAATAACTTAAATAGATATGACTACCTAGCTATCTATAATGTGTTATAAACCGGACACTGCTGGTACGACCATCTCATTACGCGATCAGTTATACCTCTTGCATTCTCTATATAAATATCACAAGGAAAACATAAGTATATCGTAAACCAACTTTCTTTCGCGTGTGATTTACATGCGCGAATTTCGTTATCAAAGTAAATCCGCGAAAGTTATCTCCACAAAATATCTACACTATTTATATTGAAAAAAAATTCCATTCAATTTTAATTTGCGAATGTTAATCTTCGCAAAATTTGTTTTGGAATGGAAATCACAAAATTTTGTAGCCGCAAAAGAACGTTGGTTCACAGTACTCAATACAACATAAATAGTTAGAGATACAAATATTTATTTGACTCGGACATCATTTCAACAAACGTTAGCCAGACCTTGAATGTTTCAGGTCCGTAACATACATACTCAACATTCTCTCAAAGTTCACACTTAAAGAACTGTATATCAACACTAGATATGGCTAATTATATAATGGTTACTCCGAATATAGTTACAACATTTATATTGGAACCTTATTTATGACAAATAGCACTACTGTATTTAAATATATTGCTAGTTAAAACCAGGTTCACATTGACTAGAACTACAAAGTTTCTCATCTCTGTAAACTCTATCAAACATTCAAATAATTCAGTTTATGATTTTGTATACCGAATTTTAATTACTCACTTGTCCTGAAACATACATGCTATCGAGACAATGTTCATTTCATTCATCAGAATACATCTATACTCTTAAGTTGACCTTAATTTCAATATATTATTAATCAATTTTTTTTGGCTCTTTCCCATGATCACTCTCACAAACCGATCAACTTTCCGCTGATCATGATGAATTTTATAAATATTTGGCTGAAATATTTCATCAATAGTTTCATCATTATCACATGATTTGGCTATAATTAAGCTAGAAATGTAACAACTACATATTAAACTCCCTCACCCCTGGAGACACATTTGAACTCATCTGCGTCAAAAGCTGGAACAGTTCATTATGGATTTTTGGGGGTGAATGGTTAAGCTTTGATCAATGCACACTTAATTGACCTGGATTGTTTTATTTGACAACCTTTCATTAACACCAATTTTACTAGTTTTCAAACCCATCAGGACAATTTTACTCTTCTACTAAAACCAAAAGTGATAATGGAATGTTTTCATGAACTCTGACTTATAAAAATCTATCTAGATCCTATTGTATGCACACATAGAAATTACCATATACCATCAGTGAATCATTTTCTTGTAAATAATGCAAATGTATATTTCTGACCAAAATACAATGAACCTAACTCTATATAATTCATCCCTAATCCAATATCTTTCACAGAAAGTAAACCTTTCATTGATTGGATAAGATTATCATAGTTACAGCTCTGCTGATTGGATTTTTAGACAATATGGAACATTATACGAAAACTTTTTAAAAGACTATCGTTCTTAGACTAGATTTAGGCCGTCTTCATGAAACAGAAATTTTCAAAT